>NW_027136976.1:300000-432447 GCF_040869045.1 Eurosta solidaginis
AGGATATACAACGAGAAACATCGTTTGACAACCTTTAAACAGTTTTAATAACTATCTCAAAAATTGTCGCTCTGATGCAAACAACTGATGAGTTATCTACTTAAATTTGTTGAACAAAACGACTTACGTATTTTAAGCATGCTAACATTTAGCCCGGTAAGCAAATTAAAAAAAAAACGCAATATGTAGGCTACACGAGAACGGAGACGTCGAGTAACCAAAACAAATGCGATAAACAAATTCGTACACGTTATTTATCAATTTAACTCTAGGATTAAAGGATGTACAACGAGAAACAACGTTTGACAACCTTTAAACAGTTTTAATAACTATCTCAAAAAATGTCGCTCTGATGCAAACAACTGATGAGTTATCTACTTAAATTTGTTGAACAAAACCTCTTACGTATTTTAAGCATGCTAACCTTTAGCCCGGTAAGCAAATTAAAAAAAAAAACGCAATATGTAGGCTACACGAGAACGGAGACGTCGAGTAACCAAAACAAATGCGTTAAACAAATTCGTACACGTTATTTATCAATTTAACTCTAGAATTAAAGGATGTACAACGAGAAACAACGTTTGACAACCTTTAAACAGTTTTAATAACTATCTCAAAAATTGTCGCTCTGATGCAAACAACTGATGAGTTATCTACTTAAATTTGTTGAACAAAACGACTTACGTATTTTAAGCATGCTAACCTTTAGCCCGGTAAGCAAATTAAAAAAAAAAGCAATATGTAGGCTACACGAGAACGGAGACGTCGAGTAACCAAAACAAATGCGTTAAACAAATTCGTACACGTTATTTATCAATTTAACTCTAGAATTAAAGGATATACAACGAGAAACAACGTTTGACAACCTTTAAACAGTTTTAATAACTATCTCAAAAATTGTCGCTCTGATGCAAACAACTGATGAGTTATCTACTTAAATTTGTTGAACAAAACGACTTACGTATTTTAAGCATGCTAACCTTTAGCCCGGTAAGCAAATTAAAAAAAAAGCAATATGTAGGCTACACGAGAACGGAGACGTCGAGTAACCAAAACAAATGCGTTAAACAAATTCGTACACGATATTTATCAATTTAACTCTAGAATTAAAGGATGTACAACGAGAAACAACGCTTGACAACCTTTAAACAATTTTAATAACTATCTCAAAAATTGTCGCTCTGATGCAAACAACTGATGAGTTATCTACTTAAATTTGTTGAACAAAACGACTTACGTATTTTAAGCATGCTAACCTTTAGCCCGGTAAGCAAATTAAAAAAAAAAACGCAATATGTAGGCTACACGAAAACGGAGACGTCGAGTAACCAAAACAAATGCGTTAAACAAATTCGTACACGTTATTTATCAATTTAACTCTAGAATTAAAGGATGTACAACGAGAAACAACGTTTGACAACCTTTAAACAGTTTTAATAACTATCTCAAAAATTGTCGCTCTGATGCAAACAACTGATGAGTTATCTACTTAAATTTGTTGAACAAAACGACTTACGTATTTTAAGCATGCTAACCTTTAGCCCGGTAAGCAAATTAAAAAAAAAACGCAATATGTAGGCTACACGAGAACGGAGACGTCGAGTAACCAAAACAAATGCGTTAAACAAATTCGTACACGTTATTTATCAATTTAACTCTAGAATTAAAGGATATACAACGAGAAACATCGTTTGACAACCTTTAAATAGTTTTAATAACTATCTCAAAAATTGTCGCTCTGATGCAAACAACTGATGAGTTATCTACTTAAATTTGTTGAACAAAACGACTTACGTATTTTAAGCATGCTAACCTTTAGCCCGGTAAGCAAATTAAAAAAAAAACGCAATATGTAGGCTACACGAGAACGGATACGTCGAGTAACCAAAACAAATGCGTTAAACAAATTCGTACACGTTATTTATCAATTTAACTCTAGAATTAAAGGATGTACAACGAGAAACAACGTTTGACAACCTTTAAACAGTTTTAATAACTATCTCATAAATTGTCGCTCTGATGCAAACAACTGATGAGTTATCTACTTAAATTTGTTGAACAAAACGACTTACGTATTTTAAGCATGCTAACCTTTAGCCCGGTAAGCAAATTAAAAAAAAAACGCAATATGTAGGCTACACGAGAACGGAGACGTCGAGTAACCAAAACAAATGCGTTAAACAAATTCGTACACGTTATTTATCAATTTAACTCTAGAATTAAAGGATGTACAACGAGAAACAACGTTTGACAACCTTTAAACAGTTTTAATAACTATCTCAAAAATTGTCGCTCTGATGCAAACAACTGATGAGTTATCTACTTAAATTTGTTGAACAAAACGACTTACGTATTTTAAGCATGCTAACCTTTAGCCCGGTAAGCAAATTAAAAAAAAAACGCAATATGTAGGCTACACGAGAACGGAGACGTCGAGTAACCAAAACAAATGCGTTAAACAAATTCGTACACGTTATTTATCAATTTAACTCTAGAATTAAAGGATGTACAACGAGAAACAACGTTTGACAACCTTTAAACAGTTTTAATAACTATCTCAAAAATTGTCGCTCTGATGCAAACAACTGATGAGTTATCTACTTAAATTTGTTGAACAAAACGACTTACGTATTTTAAGCATGCTAACTTTTAGCCCGGTAAGCAAATTAAAAAAAAAACGCAATATGTAGGCTACATGAGAACGGAGACGTCGAGTAACCAAAACAAATGCGTTAAACAAATTCGTACACGTTATTTATCAATTTAACTCTAGAATTAAAGGATGTACATCGAGAAACAACGTTTGACAACCTTTAAATAGTTTTAATAACTATCTCAAAAATTGTCGCTCTGATGCAAACAACTGATGAGTTATCTACTTAAATTTGTTGAACAAAACGACTTACGTATTTTAAGCATGCTAACCTTTAGCCCGGTAAGCAAATTAAAAAAAAAAACGCAATATGTAGGCTACACGAGAACGGAGACTTCGAGTAACCAAAACAAATGCGTTAAACAAATTCGTACACGTTATTTATCAATTTAACTCTAGAATTAAAGGATATACAACGAGAAACAACGTTTGACAACCTTTAAACAGTTTTAATAACTATCTCAAAAATTGTCGCTCTGATGCAAACAACTGATGAGTTATCTACTTAAATTTGTTGAACAAAACGACTTACGTATTTTAAGCATGCTAACCTTTAGCCCGGTAAGCAAATTAAAAAAAAAACGCAATATGTAGGCTACACGAGAACGGAGACGTCGAGTAACCAAAACAAATGCGTTAAACAAATTCGTACACGTTATTTATCAATTTAACTCTAGAATTAAAGGATGTACAACGAGAAACATCGTTTGACAACCTTTAAACAGTTTTAATAACTATCTCAAAAATTGTCGCTCTGATGCAAACAACTGATGAGTTATCTACTTAAATTTGTTGAACAAAACGACTTACGTATTTTAAGCATGCTAACCTTTAGCCCGGTAAGCAAATTAAAAAAAAAACGCAATATGTAGGCTACACGAGAACGGAGACGTCGAGTAACCAAAACAAATGCGTTAAACAAATTCGTACACGTTATTTATCAACTTAACTCTAGAATTAAAGGATATACAACGAGAAACAACGTTTAACAACCTTTAAACAGTTTTAATAACTATCTCAAAAATTGTCGCTCTGATGCAAACAACTGATGAGTTATCTACTTAAATTTGTTGAACAAAACGACTTACGTATTTTAAGCATGCTAACCTTTAACCCGGTAAGCAAATTAAAAAAAAAACGCAATATGTAGGCTACACGAGAACGGAGACGTCGAGTAACCAAAACAAATGCGTTAAACAAATTCGTACACGTTATTTATCAATTTAACTCTAGAATTAAAGGATGTACAACGAGAAACAACGTTTGACAACCTTTAAACAGTTTTAATAACTATCTCAAAAAGTGTCGCTCTGATGCAAACAACTGATGAGTTATCTACTTAAATTTGTTGAACAAAACGACTTACGTATTTTAAGCATGCTAACCTTTAGCCCGGTAAGCAAATTAAAAAAAAACGCAATATGTAGGCTACACGACGACGGAGACGTCGAGTAACCAAAACAAATGCGTTAAACAAATTCGTACACGTTATTTATCAATTTAACTCTAGAATTAAAGGATGTACAACGAGAAACAACGTTTGACAACCTTTAAACAGTTTTAATAACTATCTCAAAAATTGTCGCTCTGATGCAAACAACTGATGAGTTATCTACTTAAATTTGTTGAACAAAACGACTTACGTATTTTAAGCATGCTAACCTTTAGCCCGGTAAGCAAATTAAAAAAAAAAACGCAATATGTAGGCTACACGAGAACGGAGACGTCGAGTAACCAAAACAAATGCGTTAAACAAATTCGTACACGTTATTTATCAATTTAACTCTAGAATTAAAGGATATACAACGAGAAACAACGTTTGACAACCTTTAAACAGTTTTAATAACTATCTCAAAAATTGTCGCTCTGATGCAAACAACTGATGAGTTATCTACTTAAATTTGTTGAACAAAACGACTTACGTATTTTAAGCATGCTAACCTTTAGCCCGGTAAGCAAATTAAAAAAAAACGCAATATGTAGGCTACACGAGAACGGAGACGTCGAGTAACCAAAACAAATGCGTTAAACAAATTCGTACACGTTATTTATCAATTTAACTCTAGAATTAAAGGATATACAACGAGAAACAACGTTTGACAACCTTTAAACAGTTTTAATAACTATCTCGAAAATTGTCGCTCTGATGCAAACAACTGATGAGTTATCTACTTAAATTTGTTGAACAAAACGACTTACGTATTTTAAGCATGCTAACCTTTAGCCCGGTAAGCAAATTAAAAAAAAAAAAACGCAATATGTAGGCTACACGAGAACGGAGACGTCGAGTAACCAAAACAAATGCGTCAAACAAATTCGTACACGTTATTTATCAATTTAACTCTAGAATTAAAGGATATACAACGAGAAACATCGTTTGACAACCTTTAAACAGTTTTAATAACTATCTCAAAAATTGTCGCTCTGATGCAAACAACTGATGAGTTATCTACTTAAATTTGTTGAACAAAACGACTTACGTATTTTAAGCATGCTAACCTTTAGCCCGGTAAGCAAATTAAAAAAAAACGCAATATGTAGGCTACACGAGAACGGAGACGTCGAGTAACCAAAACAAATGCGTTAAACAAATTCGTACACGTTATTTATCAATTTAACTCTAGAATTAAAGGATGTACAACGAGAAACAACGTTTGACAACCTTTAAAGAGTTTTAATAACTATCTCAAAAATTGTCGCTCTGATGCAAACAACTGATGAGTTATCTACTTAAATTTGTTGAACAAAACGTCTTACGTATTTTAAGCATGCTAACCTTTAGCCCGGTAAGCAAATTAAAAAAAAAACGCAATATGTAGGCTACACGAGAACGGAGACGTCGAGTAACCAAAACAAATGCGTTAAACAAATTCGTACACGTTATTTATCAATTTAACTCTAGAATTAAAGGATGTACAACGAGAAACAACGTTTGACAACCTTTAAACAGTTTTAATAACTATCTCAAAAATTGTCGCTCTGATGCAAACAACTGATGAGTTATCTACTTAAATTTGTTGAACAAAATGTCTTACGTATTTTAAGCATGCTAACCTTTAGCCCGGTAAGCAAATTAAAAAAAAAACGCAATATGTAGGCTACACGAGAACGGAGACGTCGAGTAACCAAAACAAATGCGTTAAACAAATTCGTACACGTTATTTATCAATTTAACTCTAGAATTAAAGGATGTACAACGTGAAACAACGCTTGACAACCTTTAAACAGTTTTAATAACTATCTCAAAAATTGTCGCTCTGATGCAAACAACTGATGAGTTATCTACTTAAATTTGTTGAACAAAACGACTTACGTATTTTAAGCATGCTAACCTTTAGCCCGGTAAGCAAATTAAAAAAAACGCAATATGTAGGCTACACGAGAACGGAGACGTCGAGTAACCAAAACAAATGCGTTAAACAAATTCGTACACGTTATTTATCAATTTAACTCTAGAATTAAAGGATGTACAACGAGAAACAACGTTTGACAACCTTTAAACAGTTTTAATAACTATCTCAAAAATTGTCGCTCTGATGCAAACAACTGATGAGTTATCTACTTAAATTTGTTGAACAAAACGACTTACATATTTTAAGCATGCTAACCTTTAGCCCGGTAAGCAAATTAAAAAAAAAACGCAATATGTAGGCTACACGAGAACGGAGACGTCGAGTAACCAAAATAAATGCGTTAAACAAATTCGTACACGTTATTTATTAATTTAACTCTAGAATTAAAGGATGTACAACGAGAAACAACGTTTGACAACCTTTAAACAGTTTTAAAAACTATCTCAAAAATTGTCGCTCTGATGCAAACAACTGATGAGTTATCTACTTAAATTTGTTGAACAAAACGACTTACGTATTTTAAGCATGCTAACCTTTAGCCCGGTAAGCAAATTAAAAAAAAAACGCAATATGTAGGCTACACGAGAACGGAGACGTCGAGTAACCAAAATAAATGCGTTAAACAAATTCGTACACGTTATTTATCAATTTAACTCTAGAATTAAAGGATATACAACGAGAAACATCGTTTGACAACCTTTAAATAGTTTTAATAACTATCTCAAAAATTGTCGCTCTGATGCAAAAACCTCATGATGAGTTATCTACTTAAATTTGTTGAACAAAACGACTTACATATTTTAAGCATGCTAACCTTTAGCCCGGTAAGCAAATTAAAAAAAAAACGCAATATGTAGGCTACACGAGAACGGAGACGTCGAGTAACCAAAATAAATGCGTTAAACAAATTCGTACACGTTATTTATTAATTTAACTCTAGAATTAAAGGATGTACAACGAGAAACAACGTTTGACAACCTTTAAACAGTTTTAATAACTATCTCAAAAATTGTCGCTCTGATGCAAACAACTGATGAGTTATCTACTTAAATTTGTTGAACAAAACGACTTACGTATTTTAAGCATGCTAACCTTTAGCCCGGTAAGCAAATTAAAAAAAAAACGCAATATGTAGGCTACACGAGAACGGAGACGTCGAGTAACCAAAACAAATTCGTACACGTTATTTATCAATTTAACTCTAGAATTAAAGGATGTACAACGAGAAACAACGTTTGACAACCTTTAAACAGTTTTAATAACTATCTCGAAAATTGTCGCTCTGATGCAAACAACTGATGAGTTATCTACTTAAATTTGTTGAACAAAACGAGTTACGTATTTTAAGCATGCTAACCTTTAGCCCGGTAAGCAAATTAAAAAAAAAACGCAATATGTAGGCTACACGAGAACGGAGACTTCGAGTAACCAAAACAAATGCGTCAAACAAATTCGTACACGTTATTTATCAATTTAACTCTAGAATTAAAGGATATACAACGAGAAACATCGTTTGACAACCTTTAAACAGTTTTAATAACTATCTCAAAAATTGTCGCTCTGATGCAAACAACTGATGAGTTATCTACTTAAATTTGTTGAACAAAACGACTTACGTATTTTAAGCATGCTAACATTTAGCCCGGTAAGCAAATTAAAAAAAAAACGCAATATGTAGGCTACACGAGAACGGAGACGTCGAGTAACTAAAACAAATGCGTTAAACAAATTCGTACACGTTATTTATCAATTTAACTCTAGGATTAAAGGATGTACAACGAGAAACAACGTTTGACAACCTTTAAACAGTTTTAATAACTATCTCAAAAAATGTCGCTCTGATGCAAACAACTGATGAGTTATCTACTTAAATTTGTTGAACAAAACCTCTTACGTATTTTAAGCATGCTAACCTTTAGCCCGGTAAGCAAATTAAAAAAAAAAACGCAATATGTAGGCTACACGAGAACGGAGACGTCGAGTAACCAAAACAAATGCGTTAAACAAATTCGTACACGTTATTTATCAATTTAACTCTAGAATTAAAGGATGTACAACGAGAAACAACGTTTGACAACCTTTAAACAGTTTTAATAACTATCTCAAAAATTGTCGCTCTGATGCAAACAACTGATGAGTTATCTACTTAAATTTGTTGAACAAAACGACTTACGTATTTTAAGCATGCTAACCTTTAGCCCGGTAAGCAAATTAAAAAAAAAAGCAATATGTAGGCTACACGAGAACGGAGACGTCGAGTAACCAAAACAAATGCGTTAAACAAATTCGTACACGTTATTTATCAATTTAACTCTAGAATTAAAGGATATACAACGAGAAACAACGTTTGACAACCTTTAAACAGTTTTAATAACTATCTCAAAAATTGTCGCTCTGATGCAAACAACTGATGAGTTATCTACTTAAATTTGTTGAACAAAACGACTTACGTATTTTAAGCATGCTAACCTTTAGCCCGGTAAGCAAATTAAAAAAAAAGCAATATGTAGGCTACACGAGAACGGAGACGTCGAGTAACCAAAACAAATGCGTTAAACAAATTCGTACACGATATTTATCAATTTAACTCTAGAATTAAAGGATGTACAACGAGAAACAACGCTTGACAACCTTTAAACAATTTTAATAACTATCTCAAAAATTGTCGCTCTGATGCAAACAACTGATGAGTTATCTACTTAAATTTGTTGAACAAAACGACTTACGTATTTTAAGCATGCTAACCTTTAGCCCGGTAAGCAAATTAAAAAAAAAACGCAATATGTAGGCTACACGAAAACGGAGACGTCGAGTAACCAAAACAAATGCGTTAAACAAATTCGTACACGTTATTTATCAATTTAACTCTAGAATTAAAGGATGTACAACGAGAAACAACGTTTGACAACCTTTAAACAGTTTTAATAACTATCTCAAAAATTGTCGCTCTGATGCAAACAACTGATGAGTTATCTACTTAAATTTGTTGAACAAAACGACTTACGTATTTTAAGCATGCTAACCTTTAGCCCGGTAAGCAAATTAAAAAAAAAACGCAATATGTAGGCTACACGAGAACGGAGACGTCGAGTAACCAAAACAAATGCGTTAAACAAATTCGTACACGTTATTTATCAATTTAACTCTAGAATTAAAGGATATACAACGAGAAACATCGTTTGACAACCTTTAAATAGTTTTAATAACTATCTCAAAAATTGTCGCTCTGATGCAAACAACTGATGAGTTATCTACTTAAATTTGTTGAACAAAACGACTTACGTATTTTAAGCATGCTAACCTTTAGCCCGGTAAGCAAATTAAAAAAAAAACGCAATATGTAGGCTACACGAGAACGGATACGTCGAGTAACCAAAACAAATGCGTTAAACAAATTCGTACACGTTATTTATCAATTTAACTCTAGAATTAAAGGATGTACAACGAGAAACAACGTTTGACAACCTTTAAACAGTTTTAATAACTATCTCATAAATTGTCGCTCTGATGCAAACAACTGATGAGTTATCTACTTAAATTTGTTGAACAAAACGACTTACGTATTTTAAGCATGCTAACCTTTAGCCCGGTAAGCAAATTAAAAAAAAAACGCAATATGTAGGCTACACGAGAACGGAGACGTCGAGTAACCAAAACAAATGCGTTAAACAAATTCGTACACGTTATTTATCAATTTAACTCTAGAATTAAAGGATGTACAACGAGAAACAACGTTTGACAACCTTTAAACAGTTTTAATAACTATCTCAAAAATTGTCGCTCTGATGCAAACAACTGATGAGTTATCTACTTAAATTTGTTGAACAAAACGACTTACGTATTTTAAGCATGCTAACCTTTAGCCCGGTAAGCAAATTAAAAAAAAAACGCAATATGTAGGCTACACGAGAACGGAGACGTCGAGTAACCAAAACAAATGCGTTAAACAAATTCGTACACGTTATTTATCAATTTAACTCTAGAATTAAAGGATGTACAACGAGAAACAACGTTTGACAACCTTTAAACAGTTTTAATAACTATCTCAAAAATTGTCGCTCTGATGCAAACAACTGATGAGTTATCTACTTAAATTTGTTGAACAAAACGACTTACGTATTTTAAGCATGCTAACTTTTAGCCCGGTAAGCAAATTAAAAAAAAAACGCAATATGTAGGCTACATGAGAACGGAGACGTCGAGTAACCAAAACAAATGCGTTAAACAAATTCGTACACGTTATTTATCAATTTAACTCTAGAATTAAAGGATGTACATCGAGAAACAACGTTTGACAACCTTTAAATAGTTTTAATAACTATCTCAAAAATTGTCGCTCTGATGCAAACAACTGATGAGTTATCTACTTAAATTTGTTGAACAAAACGACTTACGTATTTTAAGCATGCTAACCTTTAGCCCGGTAAGTAAATTTAAAAAAAAACGCAATATATAGGCTACACGAGAACGGAGACGTCGAGTAACCAAAACAAATGCGTTAAACAAATTCGTACACGTTATTTATCAATTTAACTCTAGAATTAAAGGATGTACAACGAGAAACAACGTTTGACAACCTTTAAACAGTTTTAATAAATATCTCAAAAATTGTCGCTCTGATGCAAACAACTGATGAGTTATCTACTTAAATTTGTTGAACAAAACGACTTACGTATTTTAAGCATGCTAACCTTTAGCCCGGTAAGCAAATTAAAAAAAAAACGCAATATGTAGGCTACACGAGAACGGAGACGTCGAGTAACCAAAACAAATGCGTTAAACAAATTCGTACACGTTATTTATCAATTTAACTCTAGAATTAAAGGATATACAACGAGAAACATCGTTTGACAACCTTTAAACAGTTTTAATAACTATCTCAAAAATTGTCGCTCTGATGCAAACAACTGATGAGTTATCTACTTAAATTTGTTGAACAGAACGACTTACGTATTTTAAGCATGCTAACCTTTAGCCCGGTAAGCAAATTAAAAAAAAACGCAATATGTAGGCTACATGAGAACGGAGACGTCAAGTAACCAAAACAAATGCGTTAAACAAATTCGTACACGTTATTTATCAATTTAACTCTAGAATTAAAGGATGTACAACGAGAAACAACGTTTGACAACCTTTAAACAGTTTTAATAACTATCTCAAAAATTGTCGCTCTGATGCAAACAACTGATGAGTTATCTACTTAAATTTGTTGAACAAAACGACTTACGTATTTTAAGCATGCTAACCTTTAGCCCGGTAAGCAAATTAAAAAAAAAACGCAATATGTAGGCTACACGAGAACGGAGACGTCGAGTAACCAAAACAAATGCGTTATACTATGTTCAAACAGAAAAATAAATTGAGGAAATTTCGATTTGAATTGAGTGCTGTTCATACAACTCGATTTAGCTTACACAATAGTAATTTGATAGCTGGTTGGTTCATCTCTACAGCAAGAACATACCTTTGTTCAGACTGTCAAAATGAACACGCACATTATTAGGCGAATGAAATGGAATGAAAACATAAAACTTTGAAATTTTTGTGTGTTGTAAGAAAATGTGTTCAATGTTTTGGTTTGATTTTGAGTTTGCCATCTTCTTTTGACAATCCCTACTCCAGTGAAAAGAAAGACATAAAATCAGCTGATCAGATGAGCCAACCACATAGTTCAGCCATGCGTAACTGACGTTAAAATATACTCAATAAACACACTTTACAATGTTGCATTTGCAGTTTGAAACAATTTATTACGCAATTTTTTTTCAATTGGCAATTTATTATTACAATTTATTATATGACAAATTGCGTAATAAATTGCCCAAATAGTATAAATTGCCAATTTGGTGTGTGTTTGAACCTAGTATTAAACAAATTCGTACACGTTATTTATCAATTTAACTCTAGAATTAAAGGATGTACAACGAGAAACAACGTTTGACAACCTTTAAACAGTTTTAATAACTATCTCAAAAATTGTCGCTCTGATGCAAACAACTGATGAGTTATCTACTTAAATTTGTTGAACAAAACGACTTACGTATTTTAAGCATGCTAACCCTTAGCCCGGTAAGCAAATTAAAAAAAAAACGCAATATGTAGGCTACACGAGAACGGAGACGTCGAGTAACCAAAACAAATGCGTTAAACAAATTCGTATACGTTATTTATCAATTTAACTCTAGAGTTAAAGGATATACAACGAGAAACATCGTTTGACAACTTTTAAATAGTTTTAATAACTATCTCAAAAATTGTCGCTCTGATGCAAACAACTGATGAGTTATCTACTTAAATTTGTTGAACAAAACGACTTACGTATTTTAAGCATGCTAACCTTTAGCCCGGTAAGCAAATTAAAAAAAAAACGCAATATGTAGGCTACACGAGAACGGAGACGTCGAGTAACCAAAACAAATGCGTTAAACAAATTCGTACACGTTATTTATCAATTTAACTCTAGAATTAAAGGATGTACAACGAGAAACAACGTTTGACAACCTTTAAACAGTTTTAATAACTATCTCAAAAATTGTCGCTCTGATGCAAACAACTGATGAGTTATCTACTTAAATTTGTTGAACAAAACGACTTACGTATTTTAAGCATGCTAACCTTTAGCCCGGTAAGCAAATTTAAAAAAAAACGCAATATGTAGGCTACACGAGAACGGAGACATCGAGTAACCAAAACAAATGCGTTAAACAAAGTCGTACACGTTATTTATCAATTTAACTCTAGAATTAAAGGATGTACAACGAGAAAAAACGTTTGACAACCTTTAAACAGTTTTAATAACTATCTCAAAAATTGTCGCTCTGATGCAAACAACTGATGAGTTATCTACTTAAATTTGTTGAACAAAACGACTTACGTATTTTAAGCATGCTAACTATTAGCCCGGTGATGCAAACAACTGATGAGTTATCTACTTAAATTTGTTGAACAAAACGACTTACGTATTTTAAGCATGCTAACCTTTAGCCCGGTAAGCAAATTAAAAAAAAAAACGCAATATGTAGGCTACACGAGAACGGAGACGTCAAGTAACCAAAACAAATGCGTTAAACAAATTCGTACACGTTATTTATCAACTTAACTCTAGAATTAAAGGATGTACAACGAGAAACAACGTTTGACAACCTTTAAACAGTTTTAATAACTATCTCAAAAATTGTCGCTCTGATGCAAACAACTGATGAGTTATCTACTTAAATTTGTTGAACAAAACGACTTACGTATTTTGAGCATGCTAACCTTTAGCCCGCTAAGCAAATTAAAAAAAAAACGCAATATGTAGGCTACACGAGAACGGAGACGTCGAGCAACCAAAACAAATGCGTTAAACAAATTCGTACACGTTATTTATCAATTTAACTCTAGAATTAAAGGATATACAACGAGAAACTACGTTTGACAACCTTTAAACAGTTTTAATAACTATCTCAAAAATTGTCGCTCTGATGCAAACAACTGATGAGTTATCTACTTAAATTTGTTGAACAAAACGACTTACGTATTTTAAGCATGCTAACCTTTAGCCCGGTAAGCAAATTAAAAAAAAAACGCAATATGTAGGCTACACGAGAACGGAGACGTCGAGTAACCAAAACAAATGCGTTAAACAAATTCGTACACGTTATTTATCAATTTAACTCTAGAATTAAAGGATATACAACGAGAAACATCGTTTGACAACCTTTAAATAGTTTTAATAACCATCTCAAAAATTGTCGCTCTGATGCAAACAACTGATGAGTTATCTACTTAAATTTGTTGAACAAAACGACTTACGTATTTTAAGCATGCTAACCTTTAGCCCGGTAAGCAAATTAAAAAAAAAACGCAATATGTAGGCTACACGAGAACGGAGACGTCGAGTAACCAAAACAAATGCGTTAAACAAATTCGTACACGTTATTTATCAATTTAACTCTAGAATTAAAGGATGTACAACGAGAAACAACGTTTGACAACCTTTAAACAGTTTTAATAACTATCTCAAAAATTGTCGCTCTGATGCAAACAACTGATGAGTTATCTACTTAAATTTGTTGAACAAAACGACTTACGTATTTTAAGCATGCTAACCTTTAGCCCGGTAAGCAAATTAAAAAAAAAAGGCAATATGTAGGCTACACGAGAACGGAGACGTCGAGTAACCAAAACAAATGCGTTAAACAAATTCGTACACGTTATTTATCAATTTAACTCTAGAATTAAAGGATGTACAACGAGAAACAACGTTTGACAACCTTTAAACAGTTTTAATAACTATCTCAAAAATTTTCGCTCTGATGCAAACAACTGATGAGTTATCTACTTAAATTTGTTGAACAAAACGACTTACGTATTTTAAGCATGCTAACCTTTAGCCCGTTAAGCAAATTAAAAAAAAAACGCAATATGTAGGCTACACGAGAACGGAGACGTCGAGTAACCAAAACAAATGCGTTAAACAAATTCGTACACGTTATTTATCAATTTAACTCTAGAATTAAAGGATATACAACGAGAAACAACGTTTGACAACCTTTAATTAGTTTTAATAACTATCTCAAAAATTGTCGCTCTGATGCAAACAACTGATGAGTTATCTACTTAAATTGGTTGAACAAAACGACTTACGTATTTTAAGCATGCTAACCTTTAGCCCGGTAAGCAAATTAAAAAAAAAACGCAATATGTAGGCTACACGAGAACGGAGACGTCGAGTAACCAAAACAAATGCGTTAAACAAATTCGTACACGTTATTTATCAATTTAACTCTAGAATTAAAGGATGTACAACGAGAAACAACGTTTGACAACCTTTAAACAGTTTTAATAACTATCTCAAAAATTGTCGCTCTGATGCAAACAACTGATGAGTTATCTACTTAAATTTGTTGAACAAAACAACTTACGTATTTTAGGCATGCTAACCTTTAGCCCGGTAAGCAAATTAAAAAAAAAAAACGCAATATGTAGGCTACACGAGAACGGAGACGTCGAGTAACCAAACCAAATGCGTTAAACAAATTCGTACACGTTATTTATCAATTTAACTCTAGAATTAAAGGATATACAACGAGAAACAACGTTTGACAACCTTTAAACAGTTTTAATAACTATCTCAAAATTGTCGCTCTGATGCAAACAACTGATGAGTTATCTACTTAAATTTGGTGAACAAAACGACTTACGTATTTTAAGCATGCTAACCTTTAGCCCGGTAAGCAAATTAAAAAAAAAAACGCAATATGTAGGCTACACGAGAACGGAGACGTCGAGTAACCAAAACAAATGCGTTAAACAAATTCGTACACGTTATTTATCAATTTAACTCTAGAATTAAAGGATGTACAACGAGAAACAACGTTTGACAACCTTTAAACAGTTTTAATAACTATCTCAAAAATTGTCGCTCTGATGCAAACAACTGATGAGTTATCTACTTAAATTTGTTGAACAAAACGACTTACGTATTTTAAGCATGCTAACCTTTAGCCCGGTAAGCAAATTAAAAAAAAAACGCAATATGTAGGCTACACGAGAACGGAGACGTCGAGTAACCAAAACAAATGCGTTAAACAAATTCGTACACGTTATTTATCAATTTAACTCTAGAATTAAAGGATGTACAACGAGAAACAACGTTTGACAACCTTTAAATAGTTTTAATAACTATCTCAAAAATTGTTGCTCTGATGCAAACAACTGATGAGTTATCTACTTAAATTTGTTGAACAAAACGACTTACGTATTTTAAGCATGCTAACCTTTAGCCCGGTAAGCAAATTAAAAAAAAAAACGCAATATGTAGGCTACACGAGAACGGAGACGTTGAGTAACCAAAACAAATGCGTTAAACAAATTCGTACACGTTATTTATCAATTTAACTCTAGAATTAAAGGATGTACAACGAGAAACAACGTTTGACAACCTTTAAACAGTTTTAGTAACTATCTCAAAAATTGTCGCTCTGATGCAAACAACTGATGAGTTATCTACTTAAATTTGTTGAACAAAACGACTTACGTATTTTAAGCATGCTAACCTTTAGCCCGGTAAGCAAATTAAAAAAAAAACGCAATATGTAGGCTACACGAGAACGGAGACGTCGAGTAACCAAAACAAATGCGTTAAACAAATTCGTACACGTTATTTATCAATTTAACTCTAGAATTAAAGGATATACAACGAGAAACATCGTTTGACAACCTTTAAACAGTTTTAATAACTATCTCAAAAATTGTCGCTCTGATGCAAACAACTGATGAGTTATCTACTTAAATTTGTTGAACAAAACGACTTACGTATTTTAAGCATGCTAACCTTTAGCCCGGTAAGCAAATTAAAAAAAAAACGCAATATGTAGGCTACACGAGAACGGAGACGTCGAGTAACCAAAACAAATGCGTTAAACAAATTCGTACACGTTATTTATCAATTTAACTCTAGAATTAAAGGATGTACAACGAGAAACAACGTTTGACAACCTTTAAACAGTTTTAATAACTATCTCAAAAATTGTCGCTCTGATGCAAACAACTGATGAGTTATCTACTTAAATTTGTTGAACAAAACGACTTACGTATTTTAAGCATGCTAACCTTTAGCCCGGTAAGCAAATTAAAAAAAAAAACGCAATATGTAGGCTACACGAGAACGGAGACGTCGAGTAACCAAAACAAATGGGTTAAACAAATTCGTACACGTTATTTATCAATTTAACTCTAGAATTAAAGGATGTACAACGAGAAACAACGTTTGACAACCTTTAAACAGTTTTAATAACTATCTCAAAAATTGTCGCTCTGATGCAAACAAAGGATGAGTTATCTACTTAAATTTGTAGAACAAAACGACTTACGTATTTTAAGCATGCTAACCTTTAGCCCGGTAAGCAAATTAAAAAAAAAACGCAATATGTAGGCTACACGAGAACGGAGACGTCGAGTAACCAAAACAAATGCGTTAAACAAATTCGTACACGTTATTTATCAATTTAACTCTAGAATTAAAGGATATACAACGAGAAACAACGTTTGACAACCTTTAAACAGTTTTAATAACTATCTCAAAAATTGTCGCTCTGATGCAAACAACTGATGAGTTATCTACTTAAATTTGTTGAACAAAACGACTTACGTATTTTAAGCATGCTAACCTTTAGCCCGGTAAGCAAATTAAAAAAAAAACGCAATATGTAGGCTACACGAGAACGGAGACGTCGAGTAACCAAAACAAATGCGTTAAACAAATTCGTACACGTTATTTATCAATTTAACACTAGAATTAAAGGATATACAACGAGAAACATCGTTTGACAACCTTTAAATAGTTTTAATAACCATCTCAAAAATTGTCGCTCTGATGCAAACAACTGATGAGTTATCTACTTAAATTTGTTGAACAAAACGACTTACGTATTTTAAGCATGCTAACCTTTAGCCCGGTAAGCAAATTAAAAAAAAAACGCAATATGTAGGCTACACGAGAACGGAGACGTCGAGTAACCAAAACAAATGCGTTAAACAAATTCGTACACGTTATTTATCAATTTAACTCTAGAATTAAAGGATGTACAACGAGAAACAACGTTTGACAACCTTTAAACAGTTTTAATAACTATCTCAAAAATTGTCGCTCTGATGCAAACAACTGATGAGTTATCTACTTAAATTTGTTGAACAAAACGACTTACGTATTTTAAGCATGCTAACCTTTAGCCCGGTAAGCAAATTAAAAAAAAAAGGCAATATGTAGGCTACACGAGAACGGAGACTTCGAGTAACCAAAACAAATGCGTTAAACAAATTCGTACACGTTATTTATCAATTTAACTCTAGAATTAAAGGATGTACAACGAGAAACAACGTTTGACAACCTTTAAACAGTTTTAATAACTATCTCAAAAATTGTCGCTCTGATGCAAACAACTGATGAGTTATCTACTTAAATTTGTTGAACAAAACGACTTACGTATTTTAAGCATGCTAACCTTTAGCCCGTTAAGCAAATTAAAAAAAAAACGCAATATGTAGGCTACACGAGAACGGAGACGTCGAGTAACCAAAACAAATGCGTTAAACAAATTCGTACACGTTATTTATCAATTTAACTCTAGAATTAAAGGATATACAACGAGAAACAACGTTTGACAACCTTTAAACAGTTTTAATAACTATCTCAAAAATTGTCGCTCTGATGCAAACAACTGATGAGTTATCTACTTAAATTGGTTGAACAAAACGACTTACGTATTTTAAGCATGCTAACCTTTAGCCCGGTAAGCAAATTAAAAAAAAAACGCAATATGTAGGCTACACGAGAACGGAGACGTCGAGTAACCAAAACAAATGCGTTAAACAAATTCGTACACGTTATTTATCAATTTAACTCTAGAATTAAAGGATGTACAACGAGAAACAACGTTTGACAACCTTTAAACAGTTTTAATAACTATCTCAAAAATTGTCGCTCTGATGCAAACAACTGATGAGTTATCTACTTAAATTTGTTGAACAAAACAACTTACGTATTTTAGGCATGCTAACCTTTAGCCCGGTAAGCAAATTAAAAAAAAAAACGCAATATGTAGGCTACACGAGAACGGAGACGTCGAGTAACCAAAACAAATGCGTTAAACAAATTCGTACACGTTATTTATCAATTTAACTCTAGAATTAAAGGATATACAACGAGAAACAACGTTTGACAACCTTTAAACAGTTTTAATAACTATCTCAAAAATTGTCGCTCTGATGCAAACAACTGATGAGTTATCTACTTAAATTTGTTGAACAAAACGACTTACGTATTTTAAGCATGCTAACCTTTAGCCCGGTAAGCAAATTAAAAAAAAAAACGCAATATGTAGGCTACACGAGAACGGAGACGTCGAGTAACCAAAACAAATGCGTTAAACAAATTCGTACACGTTATTTATCAATTTAACTCTAGAATTAAAGGATGTACAACAAGAAACAACGTTTGACAACCTTTAAACAGTTTTAATAACTATCTCAAAAATTGTCGCTCTGATGCAAACAACTGATGAGTTATCTACTTAAATTTGTTGAACAAAACGACTTACGTATTTTAAGCATGCTAACCTTTAGCCCGGTAAGCAAATTAAAAAAAAACGCAATATGTAGGCTACACGAGAACGGAGACGTCGAGTAACCAAAACAAATGCGTTAAACAAATTCGTACACGTTATTTATCAATTTAACTCTAGAATTAAAGGATGTACAACGAGAAACAACGTTTGACAACCTTTAAACAGTTTTAATAACTATCTCAAAAATTGTCGCTCTGATGCAAACAACTGATGAGTTATATACTTAAATTTGTTGAACAAAACGACTTACGTATTTTAAGCATGCTAACCTTTAGCCCGGTAATCAAATTTAAAAAAACTTTAGCCCGGTAAGCAAATTAAAAAAAAAAAACGCAATATGTAGGCTACACGAGAACGGAGACGTCGAGTAACCAAAACAAATGCGTTAAACAAATTCGTACACGTTATTTATCAATTTAACTCTAGAATTAAAGGATGTACAACGAGAAACAACGTTTGACAACCTTTAAATAGTTTTAATAACTATCTCAAAAATTGTCGCTCTGATGCAAACAACTGATGTGTTATCTACTTAAATTTGTTGAACAAAACGACTTACGTATTTTAAGCATGCTAACCTTTAGCCCGGTAAGCAAATTAAAAAAAAAAAACGCAATATGTAGGCTACACGAGAACGGAGACGTCGAGTAACCAAAACAAATGCGTTAAACAAATTCGTACACGTTATTTATCAATTTAACTCTAGAATTAAAGGATGTACAACGAGAAACAACGTTTGACAACCTTTAAACAGTTTTAATAACTATCTCAAAAATTGTCGCTCTGATGCAAACAACTGATGAGTTATCTACTTAAATTTGTTGAACAAAACGACTTACGTATTTTAAGCATGCTAACCTTTAGCCCGGTAAGCAAATTAAAAAAAAAACGCAATATGTAGGCTACACGAGAACGGAGACGTCGAATAACCAAAACAAATGCGTTAAACAAATTCGTACACGTTATTTATCAATTTAACTCTAGAATTAAAGGATGTACAACGAGAAACAACGTTTGACAACCTTTAAACAGTTTTAATAACTATCTCAAAAATTGTCGCTCTGATGCAAACAACTGATGAGTTATCTACTTAAATTTGTTGAACAAAACGACTTACGTATTTTAAGCATGCTAACCTTTAGCCCGGTAAGCAAATTAAAAAAAAAACGCAATATGTAGGCTACACGAGAACGGAGACGTCGAGTAACCAAAAGAAATGCGTTAAACAAATTCGTACACGTTATTTATCAATTTAACTCTATAATTAAAGGATGTACAACGAGAAACAACGTTTGACAACCTTTAAACAGTTTTAATAACTATCTCAAAAATTGTCGCTCTGATGCAAACAACTGATGAGTTATCTACTTAAATTTGTTGAACAAAACGACTTACGTATTTTAAGCATGCTAACCTTTAGCCCGGTAAGCAAATTAAAAAAAAAACGCAATATGTAGGCTACACGAGAATGGAGACCTCGAGTAACCAAAACAAATGCGTTAAACAAATTCGTACACGTTATTTATCAATTTAACTCTAGAATTAAAGGATATACAACGAGAAACATCGTTTGACAACCTTTAAATAGTTTTAATAACTATCTCAAAAATTGTCGCTCTGATGCAAACAACTGATGAGTTATCTACTTAAATTTG
Organism: Eurosta solidaginis; assembly: GCF_040869045.1. Classification (NCBI taxonomy): domain Eukaryota; kingdom Metazoa; phylum Arthropoda; class Insecta; order Diptera; family Tephritidae; genus Eurosta; species Eurosta solidaginis. The sequence goes on from NW_027136976.1 coordinate 320,771, forward strand.
TTGAACAAAACGACTTACGTATTTTAAGCATGCTAACCTTTAGCCCGGTAAGCAAATTAAAAAAAAAAAACGCAATATGTAGGCTACACGAGAACGGAGACCTCGAGTAACCAAAACAAATGCGTTAAACAAATTCGTACACGTTATTTATCAATTTAACTCTAGAATTAAAGGATATACAACGAGAAACATCGTTTGACAACCTTTAAATAGTTTTAATAACTATCTCAAAAATTGTCGCTCTGATGCAAACAACTGATGAGTTATCTACTTAAATTTGTTGAACAAAACGACTTACGTATTTTAAGCATGCTAACCTTTAGCCCGCTAAGCAAATTAAAAAAAAAAACGCAATATGTAGGCTACACGAGAACGGAGACGTCGAGTAACCAAAACAAATGCGTTAAACAAATTCGTACACGTTATTTATCAATTTAACTGTAGAATTAAAGGATATACAACGAGAAACATCGTTTGACAACCTTTAAATAGTTTTAATAACTATCTCAAAAATTGTCGCTCTGATGCAAACAACTGATGAGTTATCTACTTAAATTTGTTGAACAAAACGACTTACGTATTTTAGGCATGCTAACCTTTAGCCCGGTAAGCAAATTAAAAAAAAAAACGCAATATGTAGGCTACACGAGAACGGAGACGTCGAGTAACCAAAACAAATGCGTTAAACAAATTCGTACACGTTATTTATCAATTTAACTCTAGAATTAAAGGATGTACAACGAGAAACAACGTTTGACAACCTTTAAACAGTTTTAATAACTATCTCAAAAATTGTCGCTCTGATGCAAACAACTGATGAGTTATCTACTTAAATTTGTTGAACAAAACGACTTACGTATTTTAAGCATGCTAACCTTTAGCCCGGTAAGCAAATTAAAAAAAAAACGCAATATGTAGGCTACACGAGAACGGAGACGTCGAGTAACCAAAACAAATGCGTTAAACAAATTCGTACACGTTATTTATCAATTTAACTCTAGAATTAAAGGATGTACAACGAGAAACAACGTTTGACAACCTTTAAACAGTTTTAATAACTATCTCAAAAATTGTCGCTCTGATGCAAACAACTGATGAGTTATCTACTTAAATTTGTTGAACAAAACGACTTACGTATTTTAAGCATGCTAACCTTTAGCCCGGTAAGCAAATTAAAAAAAAAAACGCAATATGTAGGCTACACGAGAACGGAGACGTCGAGTAACCAAAACAAATGCGTTAAACAAATTCGTACACGTTATTTATCAATTTAACTCTAGAATTAAAGGATGTACAACGAGAAACAACGTTTGACAACCTTTAAACAGTTTTAATAACTATCTAAAAAATTGTCGCTCTGATGAGTTATCTACTTAATTTGTTGAACAAAACGACTTACGTATTTTAAGCATGCTAACCTTTAGCCCGGTAAGCAAATTAAAAAAAAAACGCAATATGTAGGCTACACGAGAACGGAGACGTCGAATAACCAAAACAAATGCGTTAAACAAATTCGTACACGTTATTTATCAATTTAACTCTAGAATTAAAGGATGTACAACGAGAAACAACGTTTGACAACCTTTAAACAGTTTTAATAACTATCTCAAAAATTGTCGCTCTGATGCAAACAACTGATGAGTTATCTACTTAAATTTGTTGAACAAAACGACTTACGTATTTTAAGCATGCTAACCTTTAGCCCGGTAAGCAAATTAAAAAAAAAACGCAATATGTAGGCTACACGAGAACGGAGACGTCGAGTAACCAAAAGAAATGCGTTAAACAAATTCGTACACGTTATTTATCAATTTAACTCTATAATTAAAGGATGTACAACGAGAAACAACGTTTGACAACCTTTAAACAGTTTTAATAACTATCTCAAAAATTGTCGCTCTGATGCAAACAACTGATGAGTTATCTACTTAAATTTGTTGAACAAAACGACTTACGTATTTTAAGCATGCTAACCTTTAGCCCGGTAAGCAAATTAAAAAAAAAAACGCAATATGTAGGCTACACGAGAACGGAGACCTCGAGTAACCAAAACAAATGCGTTAAACAAATTCGTACACGTTATTTATCAATTTAACTCTAGAATTAAAGGATATACAACGAGAAACATCGTTTGACAACCTTTAAATAGTTTTAATAACTATCTCAAAAATTGTCGCTCTGATGCAAACAACTGATGAGTTATCTACTTAAATTTGTTGAACAAAACGACTTACGTATTTTAAGCATGCTAACCTTTAGCCCGGTAAGCAAATTAAAAAAAAAAAACGCAATATGTAGGCTACACGAGAACGGAGACCTCGAGTAACCAAAACAAATGCGTTAAACAAATTCGTACACGTTATTTATCAATCTAACTCTAGAATTAAAGGATATACAACGAGAAACATCGTTTGACAACCTTTAAATAGTTTTAATAACTATCTCAAAAATTGTCGCTCTAATGCAAACAACTGATGAGTTATCTACTTAAATTTGTTGAACAAAACGACTTACGTATTTTAAGCATGCTAACCTTTAGCCCGCTAAGCAAATTAAAAAAAAAAACGCAATATGTAGGCTACACGAGAACGGAAACGTCGAGTAACCAAAACAAATGCGTTAAACAAATTCGTACACGGTATTTATCAATTTAACTCTAGAATTAAAGGATGTACAACGAGAAACAACGTTTGACAACCTTTAAACAGTTTTAATAACTATCTCAAAAATTGTCGCTCTGATGCAAACAACTGATGAGTTATCTACTTAAATTTGTTGAACAAAACGACTTACGTATTTTAAGCATGCTAACCTTTAGCCCGGTAAGCAAATTAAAAAAAAAAACGCAATATGTAGGTTACACGAGAACGGAGACGTCGAGTAACCAAAACAAATGCGTTAAACAAATTCGTACACGTTATTTATCAATTTAACTCTAGAATTAAAGGATGTACAACGAGAAACAACGTTTGACAACCTTTAAACAGTTTTAATAACTATCTCAAAAATTGTCGCTCTGATGCAAACAACTGATGAGTTATCTACTTAAATTTGTTGAACAAAACGACTTACGTATTTTAAGCATGCTAACCTTTAGCCCGGTAAGCAAATTAAAAAAAAAACGCAATATGTAGGCTACACGAGAACGGAGACGTCGAGTAACCAAAACAAATGCGTTAAACAAATTCGTACACGTTATTTATCAATTTAACTCTAGAATTAAAGGATGTACAACGAGAAACAACGTTTGACAACCTTTAAACAGTTTTAATAACTATCTCAAAAATTGTCGCTCTGATGCAAACAACTGATGAGTTATCTACTTAAATTTGTTGAACAAAACGACTTACGTATTTTAAGCATGCTAACCTTTAGCCCGGTAAGCAAATTAAAAAAAAAACGCAATATGTAGGCTACACGAGAACGGAGACGTCGAGTAACCAAAACAAATGCGTTAAACAAATTCGTACACGTTATTTATCAATTTAACTCTAGAATTAAAGAATGTACAACGAGAAACAACGTTTGACAACCTTTAAATAGTTTTAATAACTATCTCAAAAATTGTCGCTCTGATGCAAACAACTGATGAGTTATCTACTTAAATTTGTTGAACAAAACGACTTACGTATTTTAAGCATGCTAACCTTTAGCCCGGTAAGCAAATAAAAAAAAAAAACGCAATATGTAGGCTACACGAGAACGGAGCCGTCGAGTAACCAAACAAATGCGTTAAACAAATTCGTACACGTTATTTATCAATTTAACTCTAGAATTAAAGGATGTACAACGAGAAACAACGTTTGACAACCTTTAAACAGTTTTAATAACTATCTCAAAAATTGTCGCTCTGATGCAAACAACTGATGAGTTATCTACTTAAATTTGTTGAACAAAACGACTTACGTATTTTAAGCATGCAAACCTTTAGCCCGGTAAGCAAATTAAAAAAAAAAAGCAATATGTAGGCTACACGAGAACGGAGACGTCGAGTAACCAAAACAAATGCGTTAAACAAATTCGTACACGTTATTTATCAATTTAACTCTAGAATTAAAGGATATACAACGAGAAACAACGTTTGACAACCTTTAAACAGTTTTAATAACTATCTCAAAAATTGTCGCTCTGATGCAAACAACTGATGAGTTATCTACTTAAATTTGTTGAACAAAACGACTTACGTATTTTAAGCATGCTAACCTTTAGCCCGGTAAGCAGATTAAAAAAAAACGCAATATGTAGGCTACACGAGAAGGGAGACGTCGAGTAACCAAAACAAATGCGTTAAACAAATTCGTTCACGTTATTTATCAATTTAACTCTAGAATTAAAGGATATACAACGAGAAACAACGTTTGACAACCTTTAAACAGTTTTAATAACTATCTCAAAAATTGTCGCTCTGATGCAAACAACTGATGAGTTATCTACTTAAATTTGTTGAACAAAACGACTTACGTATTTTAAGCATGCTAACCTTTAGCCCGGTTAGCAAATTAAAAAAAAAACGCAATATGTAGGCTACACGAGAACGGAGACGTCGAGTAACCAAAACAAATGCGTTAAACAAATTCGTACACGTTATTTATCAATTTAACTCTAGAATTAAAGGATATACAACGAGAAACAACGTTTGACAACCTTTAAACAGTTTTAATAACTATCTCAAAAATTGTCGCTCTGATGCAAACAACTGATGAGTTATCTACTTAAATTTGTTGAACAAGACGACTTACGTATTTTAAGCATGCTAACCTTTAGCCCGGTAAGCAAATTAAAAAAAACGCAATATGTAGGCTACACGAGAACGGAGACGCCGAGTAACCAAAACAAATGCGTTAAACAAATTCGTACACGTTATTTATCAATTTAACTCTAGAATTAAAGGATGTACAACGAGAAACAACGTTTGACAACCTTTAAACAGTTTTAATAACTATCTCAAAAATTGTCGCTCTGATGCAAACAACTGATGAGTTATCTACTTAAATTTGTTGAACAAAACGACTTACGTATTTTAAGCATGCAAACCTTTAGCCCGGTAAGCAAATTAAAAAAAAAAACGCAATATGTAGGCTACACGAGAACGGAGACGTCGAGTAACCAAAACAAATGCGTTAAACAAATTCGTACACGTTATTTATCAATTTAACTCTAGAATTAAAGGATGTACAACGAGAAACAACGTTTGACAACCTTTAAACAGTTTTAATAACTATCTCAAAAATTGTCGCTCTGATGCAAACAACTGATGAGTTATCTACTTAAATTTGTTGAACAAAACGACTTACGTATTTTAAGCATGCTAACCTTTAGCCCGGTAAGCAAATTAAAAAAAAACGCAATATGTAGGCTACACGAGAACGGAGACGTCGAGTAACCAAAACAAATGCGTTAAACAAATTCGTACACGTTATTTATCAATTTAACTCTAGAATTAAAGGATATACAACGAGAAACAACGTTTGACAACCTTTAAACAGTTTTAATAACTATCTCAAAAATTGTCGCTCTGATGCAAACAACTGATGAGTTATCTACTTAAATTTGCTGAACAAAACGACTTACGTATTTTAAGCATGCAAACCTTTAGCCCGGTAAGCAAATTTAAAAAAAAACGCAATATGTAGGCTACACGAGAACGGAGACGTCGAGTAATCAAAACAAATGCGTTAGACAAATTCGTACACGTTATTTATCAATTTAACTCTAGAATTAAAGGATATACAACGAGAAACAACGTTTGACAACCTTTAAACAGTTTTAATAACTATCTCAAAAATTGTCGCTCTGATGCAAACAACTGATGAGTTATCTACTTAAATTTGTTGAACAAAACGACTTACGTATTTTAAGCATGCTAACCTTTAGCCCGGTAAGCAAATTAAAAAAAAACGCAATATGTAGGCTACACGAGAACGGAGACGTCGAGTAGCCAAAACAACTGCGTTAAACAAATTCGTTCACGTTATTTATCAATTTAACTCTAGAATTAAAGGATATACAACGAGAAACAACGTTTGACAACCTTTAAATAGTTTTAATAACTATCTCAAAAGTTGTCGCTCTGATGCAAACAACTGATGAGTTATCTACTTAAATTTGTTGAGCAAAACGACTTACGTATTTTAAGCATGCTAACCTTTAGCCCGGTAAGCAAATTAAAAAAAAAACGCAATATGTAGGCTACACGAGAACGGAGACGTCGAGTAACCAAAACAAATGCGTTAAACAAATTCGTACACGTTATTTATCAATTTAACTCTAGAATTAAAGGATGTACAACGAGAAACAACGTTTGACAACCTTTAAATAGTTTTAATAACTATCTCAAAAATTGTCGCTCTGATGCAAACAACTGATGAGTTATCTACTTAAATTTGTTGAACAAAACGACTTACGTATTTTAAGCATGCTAACCTTTAGCCCGGTAAGCAAATTACAAAAAAAAACGCAATATGTAGGCTACACGAGAACGGAGACGTCGAGTAACCAAAACAAATGCGTTAAACAAATTCGTACACGTTATTTATCAATTTAACTCTAGAATTAAAGGATGTACAACGAGAAACAACGTTTGACAACCTTTAAACAGTTTTAATAACTATCTCAAAAATTGTCGCTCTGATGCAAACAACTGATGAGTTATCTACTTAAATTTGTTGAACAAAACGACTTACGTATTTTAAGCATGCTAACCTTTAGCCCGGTAAGCAAATTAAAAAAAAAACGCAATATGTAGGCTACACGAGAACGGAGACGTCGAGTAACCAAAACAAATGCCTTAAACAAATTCGTACACGTTATTTATCAATTTAACTCTAGAATTAAAGGATATACAACGAGAAACAACGTTTGACAACCTTTAAACAGTTTTAATAACTATCTCAAAAATTGTCGCTCTGATGCAAACAACTGATGAGTTATCTACTTAAATTTGTTGAACAAAACGACTTACGTATTTTAAGCATGCTAACCTTTAGCCCGGTAAGCAAATTAAAAAAAAAACGCAATATGTAGGCTACACGAGAACGGAGACGTCGAGTAACCAAAACAAATGCGTTAAACAAATTCGTACACGTTATTTATCAATTTAACTCTAGAATTAAAGTATGTACAACGAGAAACAACGTTTGACAACCTTTAAACAGTTTTAATAACTATCTCAAAAATTGTCGCTCTGATGCAAACAACTGATGAGTTATCTACTTAAATTTGTTGAACAAAACGACTTACGTATTTTAAGCATGCTAACCTTTAGCCCGGTAAGCAAATTAAAAAAAAAACGCAATATGTAGGCTACACGAGAACGGAGACGTCGAGTAACCAAAACAAATGCGTTAAACAAATTCGTACACGTTATTTATCAATTTAACTCTAGAATTAAAGGATGTACAACGAGAAACAACGTTTGACAACCTTTAAACAGTTTTAATAACTATCTCAAAAATTGTCGCTCTGACGCAAACAACTGATGAGTTATCTACTTAAATTTGTTGAACAAAACGACTTACGTATTTTAAGCATGCTAACCTTTAGCCCGGTAAGCAAATTAAAAAAAAAACGCAATATGTAGGCTACACGAGAACGGAGACGTCGAGTAACCAAAACAAATTCGTTAAACAAATTCGTACACGTTATTTATCAATTTAACTCTAGAATTAAAGGATACACAACGAGAAACAACGTTTGACAACCTTTAAACAGTTTTAATAACTATCTCAAAAATTGTCGCTCTGATGCAAACAACTGATGAGTTATCTACTTAAATTTGTTGAACAAAACGACTTACGTATTTTAAGCATGCTAACCTTTAGCCGACTTAGGTATTTTAAGCATGCTAATAACTATCTCAAAAATTGTCGCTCTGATGCAAACAACTGATGAGTTATCTACATAAATTTGTTGAACAAAACGACTTACGTATTTTAAGCATGCTAACCTTTAGCCGACTTAGGTATTTTAAGCATGCTAACCTTTAGCCCGGTAAGCAAATTAAAAAAAAAACGCAATATGTAGGCTACACGAGAACGGAGACGTCGAGTAACCAAAACAAATGCGTTAAACAAATTCGTACATGTTATTTATCAATTTAACTCTAGAATTAAATGATATACAACGAGAAACATCGTTTGACAACCTTTAAATAGTTTTAGTAACTATCTCAAAAATTGTCGCTCTGATGCAAACAACTGATGAGTTATCTACTTAAATTTGTTGAACAAAACGACTTACGTATTTTAAGCATGCTAACCTTTAGCCCGGTAAGCAAATTAAAAAAAAAAACGCAATATGTAGGCTACACGAGAACGGAGACGTCGAGTAACCAAAACAAATGCGTTAAACAAATTCGTACACGTTATTTATCAATTTAACTCTAGAATTAAAGGATATACAACGAGAAACATCGTTTGACAACCTTTAAATAGTTTTAATAACTATCTCAAAAATTGTCGCTCTGATGCAAACAACTGATGAGTTATCTACTTAAATTTGTTGAACAAAACGACTTACGTATTTTAAGCATGCTTACCTTTAGCCCGGTAAGCAAAGTAAAAAAAAAAACGCAATATGTAGGCTACACGAGAACGGAGACGTCGAGTAACCAAAACAAATGCGTTAAACAAATTCGTACACGTTATTTATCAATTTAACTCTAGAATTAAAGGATATACAACGAGAAACAACGTTTGACAACCTTTAAACAGTTTTAATAACTATCTCAAAAATTGTCGCTCTGATGCAAACAACTGATGAGTTATCTACTTAAATTTGTTGAACAAAACGACTTACGTATTTTAAGCATGCTAACCTTTAGCCCGGTAAGCAAATTAAAAAAAAAACGCAATATGTAGGCTACACGAGAACGGAGACGCCGAGTAACCAAAACAAATGCGGTAAACAAATTCGTACACGTTATTTATCAATTTAACTCTAGAATTAAAGGATATACAACGAGAAACATCGTTTAACAACCTTTAAATAGTTTTAATAACTATCTCAAAAATTGTCGCTCTGATGCAAACAACTGATGAGTTATCTACTTAAATTTGTTGAACAAAACGACTTACGTATTTTAAGCATGCTAACCTTTAGCCCGGTAAGCAAATTAAAAAAAAAACGCAATATGTAGGCTACACGAGAACGGAGACGTCGAGTAACCAAAACAAATGCGTTAAACAAATTCGTACACGTTATTTATCAATTTAACTCTAGAATTAAAGGATGTATAACGAGAAACAACGTTTGACAACCTTTAAACAGTTTTAATAACTATCTCAAAAATTGTCGCTCTGATGCAAACAACTGATGAGTTATCTACTTAAATTTGTTGAACAAAACGACTTACGTATTTTAAGCATGCTAACCTTTAGCCCGGTAAGCAAATTAAAAAAAAAACGCAATATGTAGGCTACACGAGAACGGAGACGTCGAGTAACCAAAACAAATGCGTTAAACAAATTCGTACACGTTATTTATCAATTTAACTCTAGAATTAAAGGATATACAACGAGAAACAACGTTTGACAACCTTTAAACAGTTTTAATAACTATCTCAAAAATTGTCGCTCTGATGCAAACAACTGATGAGTTATCTACTTAAATTTGTTGAACAAAACGACTTACGTATTTTAAGCATGCTAACCTTTAGCCCTGTAAGCAAATTAAAAAAAAAACGCAATATGTAGGCTACACGAGAACGGAGACTTCGAGTAACCAAAACAAATGCGTTAAACAAATTCGTACACGTTATTTATCAATTTAACTCTAGAATTAAAGGATGTACAACGAGAAACAACGTTTGACAACCTTTAAACAGTTTTAATAACTATCTCAAAAATTGTCGCTCTGATGCAAACAACTGATGAGTTATCTACTTAAATTTGTTGAACAAAACGACTTACGTATTTTAAGCATGCTAACCTTTAGCCCGGTAAGCAAATTAAAAAAAAAACGCAATATGTAGGCTACACGAGAACGGAGACGTCGAGTAACCAAAACAAATGCGTTAAACAAATTCGTATACGTTATTTATCAATTTAACTCTAGAATTAAAGGATGTACAACGAGAAACAACGTTTGACAACCTTTAAACAGTTTTAATAACTATCTCAAAAATTGTCGCTCTGACGCAAACAACTGATGAGTTATCTACTTAAATTTGTTGAACAAAACGACTTACGTATTTTAAGCATGCTAACCTTTAGCCCGGTAAGCAAATTAAAAAAAAAACGCAATATGTAGGCTACACGAGAACGGAGACGTCGAGTAACCAAAACAAATTCGTTAAACAAATTCGTACACGTTATTTATCAATTTAACTCTAGAATTAAAGGATACACAACGAGAAACAACGTTTGACAACCTTTAAACAGTTTTAATAACTATCTCAAAAATTGTCGCTCTGATGCAAACAACTGATGAGTTATCTACTTAAATTTGTTGAACAAAACGACTTACGTATTTTAAGCATGCTAACCTTTAGCCGACTTAGGTATTTTAAGCATGCTAATAACTATCTCAAAAATTGTCGCTCTGATGCAAACAACTGATGAGTTATCTACTTAAATTTGTTGAACAAAACGACTTACGTATTTTAAGCATGCTAACCTTTAGCCGACTTAGGTATTTTAAGCATGCTAACCTTTAGCCCGGTAAGCAAATTAAAAAAAAAACGCAATATGTAGGCTACACGAGAACGGAGACGTCGAGTAACCAAAACAAATGCGTTAAACAAATTCGTACATGTTATTTATCAATTTAACTCTAGAATTAAATGATATACAACGAGAAACATCGTTTGACAACCTTTAAATAGTTTTAGTAACTATCTCAAAAATTGTCGCTCTGATGCAAACAACTGATGAGTTATCTACTTAAATTTGTTGAACAAAACGACTTACGTATTTTAAGCATGCTAACCTTTAGCCCGGTAAGCAAATTAAAAAAAAAAACGCAATATGTAGGCTACACGAGAACGGAGACGTCGAGTAACCAAAACAAATGCGTTAAACAAATTCGTACACGTTATTTATCAATTTAACTCTAGAATTAAAGGATATACAACGAGAAACATCGTTTGACAACCTTTAAATAGTTTTAATAACTATCTCAAAAATTGTCGCTCTGATGCAAACAACTGATGAGTTATCTACTTAAAATTGTTGAACAAAACGACTTACGTATTTTAAGCATGCTTACCTTTAGCCCGGTAAGCAAAGTAAAAAAAAAGCGCAATATGTAGGCTACACGAGAACGGAGACGTCGAGTAACCAAAACAAATGCGTTAAACAAATTCGTACACGTTATTTATCAATTTAACTCTAGAATTAAAGGATATACAACGAGAAACAACGTTTGACAACCTTTAAACAGTTTTAATAACTATCTCAAAAATTGTCGCTCTGATGCAAACAACTGATGAGTTATCTACTTAAATTTGTTGAACAAAACGACTTACGTATTTTAAGCATGCTAACCTTTAGCCCGGTAAGCAAATTAAAAAAAAAACGCAATATGTAGGCTACACGAGAACGGAGACGCCGAGTAACCAAAACAAATGCGGTAAACAAATTCGTACACGTTATTTATCAATTTAACTCTAGAATTAAAGGATATACAACGAGAAACATCGTTTAACAACCTTTAAATAGTTTTAATAACTATCTCAAAAATTGTCGCTCTGATGCAAACAACTGATGAGTTATCTACTTAAATTTGTTGAACAAAACGACTTACGTATTTTAAGCATGCTAACCTTTAGCCCGGTAAGCAAATTAAAAAAAAAACGCAATATGTAGGCTACACGAGAACGGAGACGTCGAGTAACCAAAACAAATGCGTTAAACAAATTCGTACACGTTATTTATCAATTTAACTCTAGAATTAAAGGATGTACAACGAGAAACAACGTTTGACAACCTTTAAACAGTTTTAATAACTATCTCAAAAATTGTCGCTCTGATGCAAACAACTGATGAGTTATCTACTTAAATTTGTTGAACAAAACGACTTACGTATTTTAAGCATGCTAACCTTTAGCCCGGTAAGCAAATTAAAAAAAAAACGCAATATGTAGGCTACACGAGAACGGAGACGTCTAGTAACCAAAACAAATGCGTTAAACAAATTCGTACACGTTATTTATCAATTTAACTCTAGAATTAAAGGATGTACAACGAGAAACAACGTTTGACAACCTTTAAACAGTTTTAATAACTATCTCAAAAATTGTCGCTCTGATGCACACAACTGATGAGTTATCTACTTAAATTTGTTGAACAAAACGACTTACGTATTTTAAGCATGCTAACCTTTAGCCCGGTAAGCAAATTAAAAAAAAAAACGCAATATGTAGGCTAAACGAGAACGGAGACGTCGAGTAACCAAAACAAATGCGTTAAACAAATTCGTACACGTTATTTATCAATATAACTCTAGAATTAAAGGATGTACAACGAGAAACAACGTTTGACAACCTTTAAACAGTTTTAATAACTATCTCAAAAATTGTCGCTCTGATGCAAGCAACTGATGAGTTATCTACTTAAATTTGTTGAACAAAACGACTTGCGTATTTTAAGCATGCTAACCTTTAGCCCGGTAAGCAAATTAAAAAAAAAAACGCAATATGTAGGCCACACGAGAACGGAGACGTCGAGTAACCAAAACAAATGCGTTAAACAAATTCGTACACGTTATTTATCAATTTAACTCTAGAATTAAAGGATGTACAACGAGAAACAACGTTTGACAACCTTTAAACAGTTTTAATAACTATCTCAAAAATTGTCGCTCTGATGCAAACAACTGATGAGTTATCTACTTAAATTTGTTGAACAAAACGACTTACGTATTTTAAGCATGCTAACCTTTAGCCCGGTAAGCAAATTAAAAAAAAAACGCAATATGTAGGCTACACGAGAACGGAGACGTCGAGTAACCAAAACAAATGCGTTAAACAAATTCGTACACGTTACTTATCAATTTAACTCTAGAATTAAAGGATATACAACGAGAAACATCGTTTGACAACCTTTAAACAGTTTTAATAACTATCTCAAAAATTGTCGCTCTGATGCAAACAACTGATGAGTTATCTACTTAAATTTGTTGAACAAAACGACTTACGTATTTTAAGCATGCTAACCTTTAGCCCGGTAAGCAAATTAAAAAAAAAACGCAATATGTAGGCTACACGAGAACGGAGACGTCGAGTAACCAAAACAAATGGGTTAAATAAATTCGTACACGTTATTTATCAATTTAACTCTAGAATTAAAGGATGTACAACGGGAAACAACGTTTGACAACCTTTAAACAGTTTTAATAACTATCTCAAAAATTGTCGCTCTGATGCAAACAACGGATGAGTTATCTACTTAAATTTGTTGAACAAAACGACTTAGGTATATTAAGCATGCTAACCTTTAGCCCGGTAAGCAAATTAAAAAAAAAACGCAATATGTAGGCTACACGAGAACGGAGACGTCGAGTAACCAAAACAAATGCGTTAAACAAATTCGTACACGTTATTTATCAATTTAACTCTAGAATTAAAGGATGTACAACGAGAAACAACGTTTGACAACCTTTAAATAGTTTTAATAACTATCTCAAAAATTGTCGCTCTGATGCAAACAACTGATGAGTTATCTACTTAAATTTGTTGAACAAAACGACTTACATATTTTAAGCATGCTAACCTTTAGCCCGGTAAGCAAATTAAAAAAAAAACGCAATATGTAGGCTACACGAGAACGGAGACGTCGAGTAACCAAAACAAATGTGTTAAACAAATTCGTAAACGTTATTTATCAATTTAACTCTAGAATTAAAGGATATACAACGAGAAACATCGTTTGACAACCTTTAAATAGTTTTAATAACTATCTCAAAAATTGTCGCTCTGATGCAAACAACTGATGAGTTATCTACTTAAATTTGTTGAACAAAACGACTTACGTATTTTAAGCATGCTAACCTTTAGCCCGGTAAGCAAATTAAAAAAAAAACGCAATATGTAGGCTACACGAGAACGGAGACGTCGAGTAACCAAAACAAATGCGTTAAACAAATTCGTACACGTTATTTATCAATTTAACTCTAGAATTAAAGGATATACAACGAGAAACATCGTTTGACAACCTTTAAATAGTTTTAATAACTATCTCAAAAATTGTCGCTCTGATGCAAACAACTGATGAGTTATCTACTTAAATTTGTTGAACAAAACGACTTACGTATTTTAAGCATGCTAACCTTTAGCCCGGTAAGCAAGTTAAAAAAAAAACGCAATATGTAGGCTACACGAGAACGGAGACGTCGAGTAACCAAAACAAATGCGTTAAACAAATTCGTACACGTTATTTATCAATTTAACTCTAGAATTAAAGGATGTACAACGAGAAACAACGTTTGACAACCTTTAAACAGTTTTAATAACTATCTCAAAAATTGTCGCTCTGATGCAAACAACTGATGAGTTATCTACTTAAATTTGTTGAACAAAACGACTTACGTATTTTAAGCATGCTAACCTTTAGCCCGGTAAGCAAATTAAAAAAAAAACGCAATATGTAGGCTAAACGAGAACGGAGACGTCGAGTAACCAAAACAAATGCGTTAAACAAATTCGTACACGTTATTTATCAATTTAACTCTAGAATTAAAGGATGTACAACGAGAAACAACGTTTGACAACCTTTAAACAGTTTTAATAACTATCTCAAAAATTGTCGCTCTGATGCAAGCAACTGATGAGTTATCTACTTAAATTTGTTGAACAAAACGACTTACGTATTTTAAGCATGCTAACCTTTAGCCGGGTAAGCAAATGAAAAAAAAACGCAATATGTAGGCCACACGAGAACGGAGACGTCGAGTAACCAAAACAAATGCGTTAAACAAATTCGTACACGTTATTTATCAATTTAACTCTAGAATTAAAGGATGTACAACGAGAAACAACGTTTGACAACCTTTAAATAGTTTTAATAACTATCTCAAAAATTGTTGCTCTGATGCAAACAACTGATGAGTTATCTACTTAAATTTGTTGAACAAAACGACTTACGTATTTTAAGCATGCTAACCTTTAGCCCGGTAAGCAAATTTAAAAAAAAATGCAATATGTAGGCTACACGAGAACGGAGACGTCGAGTAACCAAAACAAATGCGTTAAACAAATTCGTTCACGTTATTTATCAATTTAACTCTAGAATTAAAGGATATACAACGAGAAACATCGTTTGACAACCTTTAAATAGTTTTAATAACTATCTCAAAAATTGTCGCTCTGATGCAAACAACTGATGAGTTATCTACTTAAATTTGTTGAACAAAACGACTTACGTATTTTAAGCATGCTAACCTTTAGCCCGGTAAGCAAATTAAAAAAAAAACGCAATATGTAGGCTACACGAGAACGGAGACGTCGAGTAACCAAAACAATTGCGTTAAACAAATTCGTACACGTTATTTATCAATTTAACTCTAGAATTAAAGGATATACAACGAGAAACATCGTTTGACAACCTTTAAATAGTTTTAATAACTATCTCAAAAATTGTCGCTCTGATGCAAACAACTGATGAGTTATCTACTTAAATTTGTTGAACAAAACGACTTACGTATTTTAAGCATGCTAACCTTTAGCCCGGTAAGCAAATTAAAAAAAAAACGCAATATGTAGGCTACACGAGAACGGAGACGTCGAGTAACCAAAACAAATGCGTTAAACAAATTCGTACACGTTATTTATCAATTTAACTCTAGAATTAAAGGATATACAACGAGAAACATCGTTTGACAACCTTTAAACAGTTTTAATAACTATCTCAAAAATTGTCGCTCTGATGCAAACAACTGATGAGTTATCTACTTAAATTTGTTGAACAAAACGACTTACGTATTTTAAGCATGCTAACCTTTAGCCCGGTAAGCAAATTAAAAAAAAAACGCAATATGTAGGCTACACGAGAACGGAGACGTCGAGTAACCAAAACAAATGCGTTAAACAAATCCGTACACGTTATTTATCAATTTAACTCTAGAATTAAAGGATATACAACGAGAAACATCGTTTGACAACCTTTAAATAGTTTTAATAACTATCTCAAAAATTGTCGCTCTAATGCAAACAACTGATGAGTTATCTACTTAAATTTGTTGAACAAAACGACTTACGTATTTTAAGCATGCTAACCTTTAGCCCGGTAAGCAAATTAAAAAAAAAACGCAATATGTAGGCTACACGAGAACGGAGACGTCGAGTAACCAAAACAAATGCGTTAAACAAATTCGTACACGTTATTTATCAATTTAACTCTAGAATTAAAGGATGTACAACGAGAAACAACGTTTGACAACCTTTAAACAGTTTTAATAACTATCTCAAAAATTGTCGCTCTGATGCAAACAACTGATGAGTTATCTACTTAAATTTGTTGAACAAAACGACTTACGTATTTTAAGCATGCTAACCTTTAGCCCGGTAAGCAAATTAAAAAAAACGCAATATGTAGGCTACACGAGAACGGAGACGTCGAGTAACCAAAACAAATGCGTTAAACAAATTCGTACACGTTATTTATCAATTTAACTCTAGAATTAAAGGATGTACAACGAGAAACAACGTTTGACAACCTTTAAACAGTTTTAATAACTATCTCAAAAATTGTCGCTCTGATGCAAACAACTGATGAGTTATCTACTTAAATTTGTTGAACAAAACGACTTACGTATTTTAAGCATGCTAACCTTTAGCCCGGTAAGCAAATTAAAAAAAAAACGCAATATGTAGGCTACACGAGAACGGAGACGTCGAGTAACCAAAACAAATGCGTTAAACAAATTCGTACACGTTATTTATCAATTTAACTCTAGAATTAAAGGATATACAACGAGAAACATCGTTTGACAACCTTTAAACAGTTTTAATAACTATCTCAAAAATTGTCGCTCTGATGCAAACAACTGATGAGTTATCTACTTAAATTTGTTGAACAAAACGACTTACGTATTTTAAGCATGCTAACCTTTAGCCCGGTAAGCAAATTAAAAAAAAAACGCAATATGTAGGCTACACGAGAACGGAGACGTCGAGTAACCAAAACAAATGCGTTAAACAAATCCGTACACGTTATTTATCAATTTAACTCTAGAATTAAAGGATATACAACGAGAAACATCGTTTGACAACCTTTAAATAGTTTTAATAACTATCTCAAAAATTGTCGCTCTGATGCAAACAACTGATGAGTTATCTACTTAAATTTGTTGAACAAAATGACTTACGTATTTTAAGCATGCTAACCTTTAGCCCGGTAAGCAAATTAAAAAAAAAACGCAATATGTAGGCTACACGAGAACGGAGACGTCGAGTAACCAAAACAAATGCGTTAAACAAATTCGTACACGTTATTTATCAATTTAACTCTAGAATTAAAGGATGTACAACGAGAAACAACGTTTGACAACCTTTAAACAGTTTTAATAACTATCTCAAAAATTGTCGCTCTGATGCAAACAACTGATGAGTTATCTACTTAAATTTGTTGAACAAAACGACTTACGTATTTTAAGCATGCTAACCTTTAGCCCGGTAAGCAAATTAAAAAAAACGCAATATGTAGGCTACACGAGAACGGAGACGTCGAGTAACCAAAACAAATGCGTTAAACAAATTCGTACACGTTATTTATCAATTTAACTCTAGAATTAAAGGATGTACAACGAGAAACAACGTTTGACAACCTTTAAACAGTTTTAATAACTATCTCAAAAATTGTCGCTCTGATGCAAACAACTGATGAGTTATCTACTTAAATTTGTTGAACAAAACGACTTACGTATTTTAAGCATGCTAACCTTTAGCCCGGTAAGCAAATTAAAAAAAAAACGCAATATGTAGGCTACACGAGAACGGAGACGTCGAGTAACCAAAACAAATGCGTTAAACAAATTCGTACACGTTATTTATCAATTTAACTCTAGAATTAAAGGATGTACAACGAGAAACAACGTTTGACAACCTTTAAACAGTTTTTAATAACTATCTCAAAAATTGTCGCTCTGACGCAAACAACTGATGAGTTATCTACTTAAATTTGTTGAACAAAACGACTTACGTATTTTAAGCATGCTAACCTTTAGCACGGTAAGCAAATTAAAAAAAAAACGCAATATGTAGGCTACACGAGAACGGATACGTCGAGTAACCAAAACAAATTCGTTAAACAAATTCGTACACGTTATTTATCAATTTAACTCTAGAATTAAAGGATACACAACGAGAAACAACGTTTGACAACCTTTAAACAGTTTTAATAACTATCTCAAAAATTGTCGCTCTGATGCAAACAACTGATGAGTTATCTACTTAAATTTGTTGAACAAAACGACTTACGTATTTTAAGCATGCTAACTTTTAGCCCGGTAAGCAAATTAAAAAAAAAAAACGCAATATGTAGGCTACACGAGAACGGAGACGTCGAGTAACCAAAACAAATGCGTTAAACAAATTCGTACACGTTATTTATCAATTTAACTCTAGAATTAAAGGATACACAACGAGAAACAACGTTTGACAACCTTTAAACAGTTTTAATAACTATCCCAAAATTGTCGCTCTGATGCAAACAACTGATGATTTATCTACTTAAATTTGTTGAACAAAACGACTTACGTATTTTAAGCATGCTAACCTTTAGCCCGGTAAGCAAATTAAAAAAAAAACGCAATATGTAGGCTACACGAGAACGGAGACGTCGAGTAACCAAAACAAATGCGTTAAACAAATTCGTACACGTTATTTATCAATTTAACTCTAGAATTAAAGGATATACAACGAGAAACATCGTTTGACAACCTTTAAACAGTTTTAATAACTATCTCAAAAATTGTCGCTCTGATGCAAACAACTGATGAGTTATCTACTTAAATTTGTTGAACAAAACGACTTACGTATTTTAAGCATGCTAACCTTTAGCCCGGTAAGCAAATTAAAAAAAAAAACGCAATATGTAGGCTACACGAGAACGGAGACGTCGAGTAAACAAAACAAATGCGTTAAACAAATTCGTACACGTTATTTATCAATTTAACTGTAGAATTAAAGGATGTACAACGAGAAACAACGTTTGACAACCTTTAATCAGTTTTAATAACTATCTCAAAAATTGTCGCTCTGATGCAAACAACTGATGAGTTATCTACTTAAATTTGCTGAACAAAACGACTTACGTATTTTAAGCATGCTAACCTTTAGCCCGGTAAGCAAATTAAAAAAAAACGCAATATGTAGGCTACACGAAAACGGAGACGTCGAGTAACCAAAACAAATGCGTTAAACAAATTCGTATGCGTTATTTATCAATTTAACTCTAGAATTAAAGGATGTACAACGAGAAACAACGTTTGACAACTTTAAACAGTTTTAATAACTATCTCAAAAATTGTCGCTCTGATGCAAACAACTGATGAGTTATCTACTTAAATTTGTTGAACAAAACGACTTACGTATTTTAAGCATGCTAACCTTTAGCCCGGTAAGCAAATTAAAAAAAAAACGAAATATGTAGGCTACACGAGAACGGAGACGTCGAGTAACCAAAACAAATGCGTTAAACAAATTCGTACACGTTATTTATCAATTTAACTCTAGAATTAAAGGATATACAACGAGAAACATCGTTTCACAACCTTTAAATAGTTTTAATAACTATCTCAAAAATTGTCGCTTTGATGCAAACAACTGATGAGTTATCTACTTAAATTTGTTGAACAAAACGACTTACGTATTTTAAGCATGCTAACCTTTAGCCCGGTAAGCAATTAAAAAAAAAACGCAATATGTAGGCTACACGAGAACGGAGACGTCGAGTAACCAAAACAAATGGGTTAAACAAATTCGTACACGTTATTTATCAATTTAACTCTAGAATTAAAGGATGTACAACGAGAAACAACGTTTGACAACCTTTAAACAGTTTTAATAACTATCTCAAAAATTGTTGCTCTGATGCAAACAACGGATGAGTTATCTACTTAAATTTGTTGAACAAAACGACTTACGTATTTTAAGCATGCTAACCTTTAGCCCGGCAAGCAAATTAAAAAAAAAACGCAATATGTAGGCTACACGAGAACGGAGACGTCGAGTAACCAAAACATATGCGTTAAACAAATTCGTACACGTTATTTTTCAATTTAACTCTAGAATTAAAGGATGTACAACGAGAAACAACGTTTGACAACCTTTAAATAGTTTTAATAACTATCTCAAAAATTGTCGCTCTGATGCAAACAACTGATGAGTTATCTACTTAAATTTGTTGAACAAAACGACTTACGTATTTTAAGCATGCTAACCTTTAGCCCGGTAAGCAAATTAAAAAAAAAAACACGCAATATGTAGGCTACACGAGAACGGAGACGTCGAGTAACCAAAACAAATGCGTTAAACAAATTCGTACACGTTATTTATCAATTTAACTCTAGAATTAAAGGATATACAACGAGAAACATCGTTTGACAACCTTTAAATAGTTTTAATAACTATCTCAAAAATTGTCGCTCTGATGCAAACAACTGATGTGTTATCTACTTAAATTTGTTGAACAAAACGACTTACGTATTTTAAGCATGCTAACCTTTAGCCCGGTAAGCAAATTAAAAAAAAAAACGCAATATGAAGGCTACACGAGAACGGAGACTTCGAGTAACCAAAACAAATGCGTTAAACAAATTCGTACACGTTATTTATCAATTTAACTCTAGAATTAAAGGATATACAACGAGAAACATCGTTTGACAACCTTTAAATAGTTTTAATAACTATCTCAAAAATTGTCGCTCTGATGCAAACAACTGATGAGTTATCTACTTAAATTTGTTGAACAAAACGACTTACGTATTTTAAGCATGCTAACCTTTAGCCCGGTAAGCAAATTAAAAAAAAAAACGCAATATGTAGGCTACACGAGAACGGAGACGTCGAGTAACCAAAACAAATGCGTTAAACAAATTCGTACACGTTATTTATCAATTTAACTCTAGAATTAAAGGATGTACAACGAGAAACATCGTTTGACAACCTTTAAATAGTTTTAGTAACTATCTCAAAAATTGTCGCTCTGATGCAAACAACTGATGAGTTATCTCCTTAAATTTGTTGAACAAACCGACTTACGTATTTTAAGCATGCTTACGTATTTTAAGCATGCTAACCTTTAGCCCGGTAAGCAAATTAAAAAAAAACGCAATATGTAGGCTACACGAGAACGGAGACGTCGAGTAACCAAAACAAATGCGTTAAACAAATTCGTACACGTTATTTATCAATTTAACTCTAGAATTAAAGGATGTACAACGAGAAACAACGTTTGACAACCTTTAAACAGTTTTAATAACTAACTCAAAAATTGTCGCTCTGATGCAAACAACTGATGAGTTATCTCCTTAAATTTGTTGAACAAACCGACTTACGTATTTTAAGCATGCTTACGTATTTTAAGCATGCTAACCTTTAGCCCGGTAAGCAAATTAAAAAAAAAACGCAATATGTAGGCTACACGAGAACGGAGACGTCGAGTAACCAAAACAAATGCGTTAAACAAATTCGTACACGTTATTTATCAATTTAACTCTAGAATTAAAGGATGTACAACGAGAAACAACGTTTGACAACCTTTAAACAGTTTTAATAACTATCTCAAAAATTGTCGCTCTGATGCAAACAACTGATGAGTTATCTACTTAAATTTGTTGAACAAAACGACTTACGTATTTTAAGCATGCTAACCTTTAGCCCGGTAAGCAAATTAAAAAAAAAACGCAATATGTAGGCTACACGAGAACGGAGACGTCGAGTAACCAAAACAAATGCGTTAAACAAATTCGTACACGTTATTTATCAATTTAACTCTAGAATTAAAGGATATACAACGAGAAACAACGTTTGACAACCTTTAAACAGTTTTAATAACTATCTCAAAAATTGTCGCTCTGATGCAAACAACTGATGAGTTATCTACTTAAATTTGTTGAACAAAACGACTTACGTATTTTAAGCATGCTAACCTTTAGCCCGGTAAGCAAATTAAAAAAAAAACGCAATATGTAGGCTACACGAGAACGGAGACGTCGAGTAACCAAAACAAATGCGTTAAACAAATTCGTACACGTTATTTATCAATTTAACTCTAGAATTAAAGGATGTACAACGAGAAACAACGTTTGACAACCTTTAAACAGTTTTAATAACTATCTCAAAAATTGTCGTTCTGATGCAAACAACTGATGAGTTATCTACTTAAATTTGTTGAACAAAACGACTTACGTATTTTAAGCATGCTAACCTTTAGCCCGGTAAGCAAATTAAAAAAAAAACGCAATATGTAGGCTACACGAGAACGGAGACGTCGAGTAACCAAAACAAATGCGTTAAACAAATTCGTACACGTTATTTATCAATTTAACTCTAGAATTAAAGGATATACAACGAGAAACATCGTTTGACAACCTTTAAATAGTTTTAATAACTATCTCAAAAATTGTCGCTCTGATGCAAACAACTGATGAGTTATCTACTTAAATTTGTTGAACAAAACGACTTACGTATTTTAAGCATGCTAACCTTTAGCCCGGTAAGCAAATTAAAAAAAAACGCAATATGTAGGCTACACGAGAACGGAGACGTCGAGTAACCAAAACAAATGGGTTAAACAAATTCGTACACGTTATTTATCAATTTAACTCTAGAATTAAAGGATGTACAACGAGAAACAACGTTTGACAATCTTTAAACAGTTTTAATAACTATCTCAAAAATTGTCGCTCTGATGCAAACAACGGATGAGTTATCTACTTAAATTTGTTGAACAAAACGACTTACGTATTTTAAGCATGCTAACCTTTAGCCCGGTAAGCAAATTAAAAAAAAAAACGCAATATGTAGGCTACACGAGAACGGAGACGTCGAGTAACCAAAACAAATGCGTTAAACAAATTCGTACACGTTATTTATCAATTTAACTCTAGAATTAAAGGATATACAACGAGAAACATCGTTTGACAAACTTTAAATAGTTTTAATAACTATCTCAAAAATTGTCGCTCTGATGAAACAACTGATGAGTTATCTACTTAAATTTGTTGAACAAAACGACTTACGTATTTTAAGCATGCTAACCTTTAGCCCGGTAAGCAAATTAAAAAAAAACGCAATATGTAGGCTACACGAGAACGGAGACGTCGAGTAACCAAAACAAATGGGTTAAACAAATTCGTACACGTTATTTATCAATTTAACTCTAGAATTAAAGGATGTACAACGAGAAACAACGTTTGACAATCTTTAAACAGTTTTAATAACTATCTCAAAAATTGTCGCTCTGATGCAAACAACGGATGAGTTATCTACTTAAATTTGTTGAACAAAACGACTTACGTATTTTAAGCATGCTAACCTTTAGCCCGGTAAGCAAATTAAAAAAAAAACGCAATATGTAGGCTACACGAGAACGGAGACGTCGAGTAACCAAAACAAATGCGTTAAACAAATTCGTACACGTTATTTATCAATTTAACTCTAGAATTAAAGGATATACAACGAGAAACATCGTTTGACAACCTTTAAATAGTTTTAATAACTATCTCAAAAATTGTCGCTCTGATGAAACAACTGATGAGTTATCTACTTAAATTTGTTGAACAAAACGACTTACGTATTTTAAGCATGCTAACCTTTAGCCCGGTAAGCAAATTAAAAAAAAAAACGCAATATGTAGGCTACACGAGAACGGAGACGTCGAGTAACCAAAACAAATGCGTTAAACAAATTCGTACACGTTATTTATCAATTTAACTCTAGAATTAAAGGATGTACAACGAGAAACAACGTTTGACAACCTTCAAACAGTTTTAATAACTATCTCAAAAATTGTCGCTCTGATGCAAACAACTGATGAGTTATCTACTTAAATTTGTTGAACAAAACGGCTTACGTATTTTAAGCATGCTAACCTTTAGCCCGGTAAGCAAATTAAAAAAAAAAACGCAATATGTAGGCTACAGGAGAACGGAGACGTCGAGTAACCAAAACAAATGCGTTAAACAAATTCGTACACGTTATTTTTCAATTTAACTCTAGAATTAAAGGATGTACAACGAGAAACAACGTTTGACAACCTTTAAACAGTTTTAATAACTATCTCAAAAATTGTCGCTCTGATGCAAACAACTGATGAGTTATCTACTTAAATTTGTTGAACAAAACGACTTACGTATTTTAAGCATGCTAACCTTTAGCCCGGTAAGCAAATTAAAAAAAAAACGCAATATGTAGGCTACACGAGAACGGAGACGTCGAGTAACCAAAACATATGCGTTAAACAAATTCGTACACGTTATTTATCAATTTAACTCTAGAATTAAAGGATGTACAACGAGAAACAACGTTTGACAACCTTTAAACAGTTTTAATAACTATCTCAAAAATTGTCGCTCTGATGCAAACAACTGATGAGTTATCTACTTAAATTTGTTGAACAAAACGACTTACGTATTTTAAGCATGCTAACCTTTAGCCCGGTAAGCAAATTAAAAAAAAAAACGCAATATGTAGGCTACACGAGAACGGAGACGTCGAGTAACCAAAACAAATGCGTTAAACAAATTCGTACACGTTATTTATCAATTTAACTCTAGAATTAAAGGATATACAACGAGAAACAACGTTTGCAAACCTTTAAACAGTTTTAATAACTATCTCAAAAATTGTCGCTCTGATGCAAACAACTGATGAGTTATCTACTTAAATTTGTTGAACAAAACGACTTACGTATTTTAAGCATGCTAACCTTTAGCCCGGTAAGCAAATTAAAAAAAACGCAATATGTAGACTACACGAGAACGGAGACGTCGAGTAACGAAAACAAATGCGTTAAACAAATTCGTACACGTTATTTATCAATTTAACTCTAGAATTAAAGGATATACAACGAGAAACATCGTTTGACAACCTTTAAATAGTTTTAATAACTATCTCAAAAATTGTCGTTCTGATGCAAACAACTGATGAGTTATCTACTTAAATTTGTTGAACAAAACGACTTACGTATTTTAAGCATGCTAACCTTTAGCCCGGTAAGCAAATAAAAAAAAAAACGCAATATGTAGGCTACACGAGAACGGAGACGTCGAGTAACCAAAACAAATGCGTTAAACAAATTCGTACACGTTATTTATCAATTTAACTCTAGAATTAAAGGATGTACAACGAGAAACAACGTTTGACAACCTTTAAACAGTTTTAATAACTATCTCAAAAATTGTCGCTCTGATGCAAACAACTGATGAGTTATCTACTTAAATTTGTTGAACAAAACGACTTACGTATTTTAAGCATGCTAACCTTTAGCCCGGTAAGCAAATTAAAAAAAAAACGCAATATGTAGGCTACACGAGAACGGAGACGTCGAGTAACCAAAACAAATGCGTTAAACAAATTCGTACACGTTATTTATCAATTTAACTCTAGAATTAAAGGATGTACAACGAGAAACAACGTTTGACAACCTTTAAACAGTTTTAATAACTATCTCAAAAATTGTCGCTCTGATGCAAACAACTGATGAGTTATCTACTTAAATTTGTTGAACAAAACGACTTACGTATTTTAAGCATGCTAACCTTTAGCCCGGTAAGCAAATTAAAAAAAAACGCAATATGTAGGCTACACGAGAACGGAGACGTCGAGTAACCAAAACAAATGCGTTAAACAAATTCGTACACGTTATTTATCAATTTAACTCTAGAATTAAAGGATGTACAACGAGAAACAACGTTTGACAACCTTTAAACAGTTTTAATAACTATCTCAAAAATTGTCGCTCTGATGCAAACAACTGATGAGTTATCTACTTAAATTTGTTGAACAAAACGACTTACGTATTTTAAGCATGCTAACCTTTAGCCCGGTAAGCAAATTAAAAAAAAAACGCAATATGTAGGCTACACGAGAACGGAGACGTCGAGTAACCAAAACAAATGCGTTAAACAAATTCGTACACGTTATTTATCAATTTAACTATAGAATTAAAGGATATACAACGAGAAACAACGTTTGACAACCTTTAAACAGTTTTAATAACTATCTCAAAAATTGTCGCTCTGATGCAAACAACTGATGAGTTATCTACTTAAATTTGTTGAACAAAACGACTGACGTATTTTAAGCATGCTAACCTTTAGCCCGGTAAGCAAATTAAAAAAAAACGCAATATGTAGGCTACACGAGAACGGAGACGTCGAGTAACCAAAACAAATGCGTTAAACAAATTCGTACACGTTATTTATCAATTTAACTCTAGAATTAAAGGATGTACAACGAGAAACAACGTTTGACAACCTTTAAATAGTTTTAATAACTATCTCAAAAATTGTCGCTCTGATGCAAACAACTGATGAGTTATCTACTTAAATTTGTTGAACAAAACGACTTACGTATTTTAAGCATGCTAACCTTTAGCCCGGTAAGCAAATTAAAAAAAAAAACGCAATATGTAGGCTACACGAGAACGGAGACGTCGAGTAACCAAAACAAATGCGTTAAACAAATTCGTACACGTTATTATCAATTTAACTCTAGAATTAAAGGATATACAACGAGAAACAACGTTTGACAACCTTTAAACAGTTTTAATAACTATCTCAAAAATTGTCGCTCTGATGCAAGCAACTGCTGAGTTATCTACTTAAATTTGTTGAACAAAACGACTTACGTATTTTAAGCATGCTAACCTTTAGCCCGGTAAGCAAATTAAAAAAAAAAACGCAATATGTAGGCTACACGAGAACGGAGACGTCGAGTAACCAAAACAAATGCGTTAAACAAATTCGTACACGCTATTTATCAATTTAACTCTAGAATTAAAGGATATACAACGAGAAACAACGTTTGACAACCTTTAAACAGTTTTAATAACTATCTCAAAAATTGTCGCTCTGATGCAAACAACTGATGAGTTATCTACTTAAATTTGTTGAACAAAACGACTTACGTATTTTGAGAATGCTAACCTTTAGCCCGGTAAGCAAATTAAAAAAAAAAACGCAATATGTAGGCTACACGAGAACGGAGACGTCGAGTAACCAAAACAAATGCGTTAAACAAATTCGTACACGTTATTTATCAATCTAACTCTAGAATTAAAGGATATACAACGAGAAACAACGTTTCCAAACCTTTAAACAGTTTTAATAACTATCTCAAAAATTGTCGCTCTGATGCAAACAACTGATGAGTTATCTACTTAAATTTGTTGAACAAAACGACTTACGTATTTTAATCATGCTAACCTTTAGCCCGGTAAGCAAATTAAAAAAAACGCAATATGTAGACTACACGAGAACGGAGACGTCGAGTAACCAAAACAAATGCGTTAAACAAATTCGTACACGTTATTTATCAATTTAACTCTAGAATTAAAGGATATACAACGAGAAACATCGTTTGACAACCTTTAAATAGTTTTAATAACTATCTCAAAAATTGTCGTTCTGATGCAAACAACTGATGAGTTATCTACTTAAATTTGTTGAACAAAACGACTTACGTATTTTAAGCATGCTAACCTTTAGCCCGGTAAGCAAATAAAAAAAAAAACGCAATATGTAGGCTACACGAGAACGCAGACGTCGAGTAACCAAAACAAATGCGTTAAACAAATTCGTACACGTTATTTATCAATTTAACTCTAGAATTAAAGGATGTACAACGAGAAACAACGTTTGACAACCTTTAAACAGTTTTAATAACTATCTCAAAAATTGTCGCTCTGATGCAAACAACTGACGAGTTATCTACTTAAATTTGTTGAACAAAACGACTTACGTATTTTAAGCATGATAACCTTTAGCCCGGTAAGCAAATTAAAAAAAAAACGCAATATGTAGGCTACACGAGAACGGAGACGTCGAGTAACCAAAACAAATGCGTTAAACAAATTCGTACACGTTATTTATCAATTTAACCCTAGAATTAAAGGATATACAACGAGAAACAACGTTTGACAACCTTTAAACAGTTTTAATAACTATCTCAAAAATTGTCGCTCTGATGCAAACAACTGATGAGTTATCTACTTAAATTTGTTGAACAAAACGACTTACGTATTTGAAGCATGCTAACCTTTAGCCCGGTAAGCAAATTAAAAAAAAAACGCAATATGTAGGCTACACGAGAACGGAGACGTCGAGTAACCAAAACAAATGCGTTAAACAAATTCGTACACGTTATTTATCAATTTAACTCTAGAATTAAAGGATATACAACGAGAAACATCGTTTGACAACCTTTAAACAGTTTTAATAACTATCTCAAAAATTGTCGCTCTGATGCAAACAACTGATGAGTTATCTACTTAAATTTGTTGAACAAAACGACTTACGTATTTTAAG
Organism: Eurosta solidaginis; assembly: GCF_040869045.1. Classification (NCBI taxonomy): domain Eukaryota; kingdom Metazoa; phylum Arthropoda; class Insecta; order Diptera; family Tephritidae; genus Eurosta; species Eurosta solidaginis. The sequence continues at coordinate 349,238 of NW_027136976.1, forward strand.
CATGCTAACCTTTAGCCCGGTAAGCAAATTAAAAAAAAAACGCAATATGTAGGCTACACGAGAACGGAGACGTCGAGTAACCAAAACAAATGCGTTAAACAAATTCGTACACGTTATTTATCAATTTAACTCTAGAATTAAAGGATATACAACGAGAAACATCGTTTGACAACCTTTAAATAGTTTTAATAACTATCTCAAAAATTGTCGCTCTGATGGAAACAACTGATGAGTTATCTACTTAAATTTGTTGAACAAAACGACTTACGTATTTTAAGCATGCTAACCTTTAGCCCGGTAAGCAAATTAAAAAAAAACGCAATATGTAGGCTACACGAGAACGGAGACGTCGAGTAACCAAAACAAATGCGTTAAACAAATTCGTACACGTTATTTATCAATTTAACTCTAGAATTAAAGGATGTACAACGAGAAACAACGTTTGACAACCTTTAAACAGTTTTAATAACTATCTCAAAAATTGTCGCTCTGATGCAAACAACTGATGAGTTATCTACTTAAATTTGTTGAACAAAACGACTTACGTATTTTAAGCATGCCAACCTTTAGCCCGGTAAGCAAATTAAAAAAAAAACGCAATATGTAGGCTACACGAGAACGGAGACGTCGAGTAACCAAAACAAATGCGTTAAACAAATTCGTACACGTTATTTATCAATTTAACTATAGAATTAAAGGATATACAACGAGAAACAACGTTTGACAACCTTTAAACAGTTTTAATAACTATCTCAAAAATTGTCGCTCTGATGCAAACAACTGATGAGTTATCTACTTAAATTTGTTGAACAAAACGACTTACGTATTTTAAGCATGCTAACCTTTAGCCCGGTAAGCAAATTAAAAAAAAACGCAATATGTAGGCTACACGAGAACGGAGACGTCGAGTAACCAAAACAAATGCGTTAAACAAATTCGTACACGTTATTTATCAATTTAACTCTAGAATTAAAGGATGTACAACGAGAAACAACGTTTGACAACCTTTAAATAGTTTTAATAACTATCTCAAAAATTGTCGCTCTGATGCAAACAACTGATGAGTTATCTACTTAAATTTGTTGAACAAAACGACTTACGTATTTTAAGCATGCTAACCTTTAGCCCGGTAAGCAAATTAAAAAAAAAACGCAATATGTAGCCTACACGAGAACGGAGACGTCGAGTAACCAAAACGAATGCGTTAAACAAATTCGTACACGTTATTTATCAATTTAACTCTAGAATTAAAGGATATACAACGAGAAACATCGTTTGACAACCTTTAAAAAGTTTTAATAACTATCTCAAAAATTGTCGCTCTGATGCAAAGAACTGATGAGTTATCTACTTAAATTTGTTGAACAAAACGACTTACGTATTTTAAGCATGCTAACCTTTAGCCCGGTAAGCAAATTAAAAAAAAACGCAATATGTAGGCTACACGAGAACGGAGACGTCGAGTAACCAAAACAAATGCGTTAAACAAATTCGTACACGTTATTTATCAATTTAACTCTAGAATTAAAGGATATACAACGAGAAACATCGTTTGACAACCTTTAAATAGTTTTAATAACTATCTCAAAAATTGTCGCTCTGATGCAAACAACTGATGAGTTATCTACTTAAATTTGTTGAACAAAACGACTTACGTATTTTAAGCATGCTAACCTTTAGCCCGGTAAGCAAATTTAAAAAAAAACGCAATATGTAGGCTACACGAGAACGGAGACGTCGAGTAACCAAAACAAATGCGTTAAACAAATTCGTACACGTTATTTATCAATTTAACTCTAGAATTAAAGGATATACAACGAGAAACAACGTTTGACAACCTTTAAACAGTTTTAATAACTATCTCAAAAATTGTCGCTCTGATGCAAGCAACTGCTGAGTTATCTACTTAAATTTGTTGAACAAAACGACTTACGTATTTTAAGCATGCTAACCTTTAGCCCCGTAAGCAAATTAAAAAAAAAACGCAATATGTAGGCTACACGAGAACGGAGACGTCGAGTAACCAAAACAAATGCGTTAAACAAATTCGTACACGTTATTTATCAATTTAACTCTAGAATTAAAGGATATACAACGAGAAACAACGTTTGACAACCTTTAAACAGTTTTAATAACTATCTCAAAAATTGTCGCTCTAATGCAAACAACTGATGAGTTATCTACTTAAATTTGTTGAACAAAACGACTTACGTATTTTGAGCATGCTAACCTTTAGCCCGGTAAGCAAATTAAAAAAAAAAAACGCAATATGTAGGCTACACGAGAACGGAGACGTCGAGTAACCAAAACAAATGCGTTAAACAAATTCGTACACGTTATTTATCAATTTAACTCTAGAATTAAAGGATATACAACGAGAAACAACGTTTGCAAACCTTTAAACAGTTTTAATAACTATCTCAAAAATTGTCGCTCTGATGCAAACAACTGATGAGTTATCTACTTAAATTTGTTGAACAAAACGACTTACGTATTTTAAGCATGCTAACCTTTAGCCCGGTAAGCAAATTAAAAAAAAAACGCAATATGTAGGCTACACGAGAACGGAGACGTCGAGTAACCAAAACAAATGCGTTAAACAAATTCGTACACGTTATTTATCAATTTAACTCTAGAATTAAAGGATATACAACGAGAAACATCGTTTGACAACCTTTAAATAGTTTTAATAACTATCTCAAAAATTGTCGTTCTGATGCAAACAACTGATGAGTTATCTACTTAAATTTGTTGAACAAAACGACTTACGTATTTTAAGCATGCTAACCTTTAGCCCGGTAAGCAAATTAAAAAAAAAAACGCAATATGTAGGCTACACGAGAACGGAGACGTCGAGTAACCAAAACAAATGCGTTAAACAAATTCGTACACGTTATTTATCAATTTAACTCTAGAATTAAAGGATGTACAACGAGAAACAACGTTTGACAACCTTTAAACAGTTTTAATAACTATCTCAAAAATTGTCGCTCTAATGCAAACAACTGATGAGTTATCTACTTAAATTTGTTGAACAAAACGACTTACGTATTTTAAGCATGCTAACCTTTAGCCCGGTAAGCAAATTAAAAAAAAAACGCAATATGTAGGCTACACGAGAACGGAGACGTCGAGTAACCAAAACAAATGCGTTAAACATATTCGTACACGTTATTTATCAATTTAACTCTAGAATTAAAGGATATACAACGAGAAACAACGTTTGACAACCTTTAAACAGTTTTAATAACTATCTCAAAAATTGTCGCTATGATGCAAACAACTGATGAGTTATCTACTTAAATTTGTTGAACAAAACGACTTACGTATTTGAAGCATGCTAACCTTTAGCCCGGTAAGCAAATTTAAAAAAAAACGCAATATGTAGGCTACACGAGAACGGAGACGTCGAGTAACCAAAACAAATGCGTTAAACAAATTCGTACACGTTATTTATCAATTTAACTCTAGAATTAAAGGATATACAACGAGAAACATCGTTTGACAACCTTTAAACAGTTTTAATAACTATCTCAAAAATTGTCGCTCTGATGCAAACAACTGATGAGTTATCTACTTAAATTTGTTGAACAAAACGACTTACGTATTTTAAGCATGCTAACCTTTAGCCCGGTAAGCAAATTAAAAAAAAAAACGCAATATGTAGGCTACACGAGAACGGAGACGTCGAGTAACCAAAACAAATGCGTTAAACAAATTCGTACACGTTATTTATCAATTTAACTCTAGAATTAAAGGATATACAACGAGAAACATCGTTTGACAACCTTTAAATAGTTTTAATAACTATCTCAAAAATTGTCGCTCTGATGGAAACAACTGATGAGTTATCTACTTAAATTTGTTGAACAAAACGACTTACGTATTTCAAGCATGCTACCCTTTAGCCCGGTAAGCAAATTAAAAAAAAACGCAATATGTAGGCTACACGAGAACGGAGACGTCGAGTAACCAAAACAAATGCGTTAAACAAATTCGTACACGTTATTTATCAATTTAACTCTAGAATTAAAGGATGTACAACGAGAAACAACGTTTGACAACCTTTAAACAGTTTTAATAACTATCTCAAAAATTGTCGCTCTGATGCAAACAACTGATGAGTTATCTACTTAAATTTGTTGAACAAAACGACTTACGTATTTTAAGCATGCTAACCTTTAGCCCGGTAAGCAAATTAAAAAAAAAACGCAATATGTAGGCTACACGAGAACGGAGACGTCGAGTAACCAAAACAAATGCGTTAAACAAATTCGTACACGTTATTTATCAATTTAACTATAGAATTAAATGATATACAACGAGAAACAACGTTTGACAACCTTTAAACAGTTTTAATAACTATCTCAAAAATTGTCGCTCTGATGCAAACAACTGATGAGTTATCTACTTAAATTTGTTGAACAAAACGACTTACGTATTTTAAGCATGCTAACCTTTAGCCCGGTAAGCAAATTAAAAAAAAAACGCAATATGTAGCCTACACGAGAACGGAGACGTCGAGTAACCAAAACAAATGCGTTAAACAAATTCGTACACGTTATTTATCAATTTAACTCTAGAATTTAAGGATATACAACGAGAAACATCGTTTGACAACCTTTAAATAGTTTTAATAACTATCTCAAAAATTGTCGCTCTGATGCAAAGAACTGATGAGTTATCTACTTAAATTTGTTGAACAAAACGACTTACGTATTTTAAGCATGCTAACCTTTAGCCCGGTAAGCAAATTAAAAAAAAACGCAATATGTAGGCTACACGAGAACGGAGACGTCGATTAACCAAAACAAATGCGTTAAACATATTCGTACACGTTATTTATCAATTTAACTCTAGAATTAAAGGATATACAACGAGAAACAACGTTTGACAACCTTTAAACAGTTTTAATAACTATCTCAAAAATTGTCGCTCTGATGCAAACAACTGCTGAGTTATCTACTCAAATTTGTTGAACAAAACGACTTACGTATTTTAAGCATGTTAACCTTTAGCCCGGTAAGCAAATTAAAAAAAAAAACGCAATATGTAGGCTACACGAGAACGGAGACGTCGAGTAACCAAAACAAATGCGTTAAACAAATTCGTACACGTTATTTATCAATTTAACTCTAGAATTAAAGGATATACAACGAGAAACATCGTTTGACAACCTTTAAATAGTTTTAATAACTATCTCAAAAATTGTCGCTCTGATGCAAACAACTGATGAGTTATCTACTTAAATTTGTTGAACAAAACGACTTACGTATTTTAAGCATGCTAACCTTTAGCCCGGTAAGCAAATTTAAAAAAAAACGCAATATGTAGGCTACACGAGAACGGAGACGTCGAGTAACCAAAACAAATGCGTTAAACAAATTCGTACACGTTATTTATCAATTTAACTCTAGAATTAAAGGATATACAACGAGAAACAACGTTTGACAACCTTTAAACAGTTTTAATAACTATCTCAAAAATTGTCGCTCTGATGCAAGCAACTGCTGAGTTATCTACTTAAATTTGTTGAACAAAACGACTTACGTATTTTAAGCATGCTAACCTTTAGCCCGGTAAGCAAATTAAAAAAAAAACGCAATATGTAGGCTACACGAGAACGGAGACGTCGAGTAACCAAAACAAATGCGTTAAACAAATTCGTACACGTTATTTATCAATTTAACTCTAGAATTAAAGGATATACAACGAGAAACAACGTTTGACAACCTTTAAACAGTTTTAATAACTATCTCAAAAATTGTCGCTCTGATGCAAACAACTGATGAGTTATCTACTTAAATTTGTTGAACAAAACGACTTACGTATTTTGAGCATGCTAACCTTTAGCCCGGTAAGCAAATTAAAAAAAAAAAAACGCAATATGTAGGCTACACGAGAACGGAGACGTCGAGTAACCAAAACAAATGCGTTAAACAAATTCGTACACGTTATTTATCAATTTAACTCTAGAATTAAAGGATATACAACAAGAAACAACGTTTGCAAACCTTTAAACAGTTTTAATAACTATCTCAAAAATTGTCGCTCTGATGCAAACAACTGATGAGTTATCTACTTAAATTTGTTGAACAAAACGACTTACGTATTTTAAGCATGCTAACCTTTAGCCCGGTAAGCAAATTAAAAAAAAAACGCAATATGTAGGCTACACGAGAACGGAGACGTCGAGTAACCAAAACAAATGCGTTAAACAAATTCGTACACGTTATTTATCAATTTAACTCTAGAATTAAAGGATATACAACGAGAAACATCGTTTGACAACCTTTAAATAGTTTTAATAACTATCTCAAAAATTGTCGTTCTGATGCAAACAACTGATGAGTTATCTACTTAAATTTGTTGAACAAAACGACTTACGTATTTTAAGCATGCTAACCTTTAGCCCGGTAAGCAAATTAAAAAAAAAAAACGCAATATGTAGGCTACACGAGAACGGAGACGTCGAGTAACCAAAACAAATGCGTTAAACAAATTCGTACACGTTATTTATCAATTTAACTCTAGAATTAAAGGATGTACAACGAGAAACAACGTTTGACAACCTTTAAACAGTTTTAATAACTATCTCAAAAATTGTCGCTCTGATGCAAACAACTGATGAGTTATCTACTTAAATTTGTTGAACAAAACGACTTACGTATTTTAAGCATGCTAACCTTTAGCCCGGTAAGCAAATTAAAAAAAAAACGCAATATGTAGGCTACACGAGAACGGAGACGTCGAGTAACCAAAACAAATGCGTTAAACAAATTCGTACACGTTATTTATCAATTTAACTCTAGAATTAAAGGATATACAACGAGAAACAACGTTTGACAACCTTTAAACAGTTTTAATAACTATCTCAAAAATTGTCGCTATGATGCAAACAACTGATGAGTTATCTACTTAAATTTGTTGAACAAAACGACTTACGTATTTGAAGCATGCTAACCTTTAGCCCGGTAAGCAAATTAAAAAAAAAACGCAATATGTAGGCTACACGAGAACGGAGACGTCGAGTAACCAAAACAAATGCGTTAAACAAATTCGTACACGTTATTTATCAATTTAACTCTAGAATTAAAGGATATACAACGAGAAACATCGTTTGACAACCTTTAAACAGTTTTAATAACTATCTCAAAAATTGTCGCTCTGATGCAAACAACTGATGAGTTATCTACTTAAATTTGTTGAACAAAACGACTTACGTATTTTAAGCATGCTAACCTTTAGCCCGGTAAGCAAATTAAAAAAAAAACGCAATATGTAGGCTACACGAGAACGGAGACGTCGAGTAACCAAAACAAATGCGTTAAACAAATTCGTACACGTTATTTATCAATTTAACTCTAGAATTAAAGGATATACAACGAGAAAAATCGTTTGACAACCTTTAAATAGTTTTAATAACTATCTCAAAAATTGTCGCTCTGATGCAAACAACTGATGAGTTATCTACTTAAATTTGTTGAACAAAACGACTTACGTATTTTAAGCATGCTAACCTTTAGCCCGGTAAGCAAATTAAAAAAAACGCAATATGTAGGCTACACGAGAACGGAGACGTCGAGTAACCAAAACAAATGCGTTAAACAAATTCGTACACGTTATTTATCAATTTAACTCTAGAATTAAAGGATGTACAACGAGAAACAACGTTTGACAACCTTTAAAAAGTTTTAATAACTATCTCAAAAATTGTCGCTCTGATACAAACAACTGCTGAGTTATCTACTCAAATTTGTTGAACAAAACGACTTACGTATTTTAAGCATGCTAACCTTTAGCCCGGTAAGCAAATTAAAAAAAAAACGCAATATGTAGGCTACACGAGAACGGAGACGTCGAGTAACCAAAACAAATGCGTTAAACAAATTCGTACACGTTATTTATCAATTTAACTCTAGAATTAAAGGATATACAACGAGAAACATCGTTTGACAACCTTTAAATAGTTTTAATAACTATCTCAAAAATTGTCGCTCTGATGCAAACAACTGATGAGTTATCTACTTAAATTTGTTGAACAAAACGACTTACGTATTTTAAGCATGCTAACCTTTAGCCCGGTAAGCAAATTAAAAAAAAAACGCAATATGTAGGCTACACGAGAACGGAGACGTCGAGTAACCAAAACAAATGCGTTAAACAAATTCGTACACGTTATTTATCAATTTAACTCTAGAATTAAAGGATGTACAACGAGAAACAACGTTTGACAACCTTTAAACAGTTTTAATAACTATCTCAAAAATTGTCGCTCTGATGCAAACAACTGCTGAGTTATCTACTCAAATTTGTTGAACAAAACGACTTACCTGTTTTAAGCATGCTAACCTTTAGCCCGGTAAGCAAATTAAAAAAAAAACGCAATATGTAGGCTACACGAGAACGGAGACGTCGAGTAACCAAAACAAATGCGTTAAACAAATTCGTACACGTTATTTATCAATTTAACTCTAGAATTAAAGGATATACAACGAGAAACATCGTTTGACAACCTTTAAATAGTTTTAATAACTATCTCAAAAATTGTCGCTCTGATGCAAACAACTGATGAGTTATCTACTTAAATTTGTTGAACAAAACGACTTACGTATTTTAAGCATGCTAACCTTTAGCCCGGTAAGCAAATTAAAAAAAAAACGCAATATGTAGGCTACACGAGAACGGAGACGTCAAGTAACCAAAACAAATGCGTTAAACAAATTCGTACACGTTATTTATCAATTTAACTCTAGAATTAAAGGATGTACAACGAGAAACAACGTTTGACAACCTTTAAACAGTTTTAATAACTATCTCAAAAAATGTCGCTCTGATGCAAACAACTGATGAGTTATCTACTTAAATTTGTTGAACAAAACGACTTACGTATTTTAAGCATGCTAACCTTTAGCCCGGTAAGCAAATTAAAAAAAAAAACGAAATATGTAGGCTACACGAGAACGGAGACGTCGAGTAACCAAAACAAATGCGTTAAACAAATTCGTACACGTTATTTATCAATTTAACTCTAGAATTAAAGGATGTACAACGAGAAACAACGTTTGACAACCTTTAAACAGTTTTAATAACTATCTCAAAAATTGTCGCTCTGATGCAAACAACTGATGAGTTATCTACTTAAATTTGTTGAACAAAACGACTTACGTATTTTAAGCATGCTAACCTTTAGCCCGGTAAGCAAATAAAAAAAAACGCAATATGTAGGCTACACGAGAACGGAGACGTCGAGTAACCAAAACAAATGCGTTAAACAAATTCGTACACGTTATTTATCAATTTAACTCTAGAATTAAAGGATGTACAACGAGAAACAACGTTTGACAACCTTTAAACAGTTTTAATAACTTTCTCAAAAATTGTCGCTCTGATGCAAACAACTGATGAGTTATCTACTTAAATTTGTTGAACAAAACGACTTACGTATTTTAAGCATGCTAACCTTTAGCCCGGTAAGCAAATTAAAAAAAAAAACGCAATATATACGCTACACGAGAACGGAGACGTCGAGTAACCAAAACAAATGCGTTAAAAAAATTCGTACACGTTATTTATCTATTTAACTCTAGAATTAAAGGATGTACAACGAGAAACAACGTTTGACAACCTTTAAACAGTTTTAATAACTAACTCAAAAATTGTCGCTCTGATGCAAACAACGGATGAGTTATCTACTTAAATTTGTTGAACAAAACGACTTACGTATTTTAAGCATGCTAACCTTTAGCCCGGTAAGCAAATTAAAAAAAAAAAACGCAATATGTAGGCTACACGAGAACGGAGACGTCGAGTAACCAAAACAAATGCGTTAAAAAAATTCGTACACGTTATTTATCTATTTAACTCTAGAATTAAAGGATGTACAACGAGAAACAACGTTTGACAACCTTTAAACAGTTCTAATAACTATCTCAAAAATTGTCGCTCTGATGCAAACAACTGATGAGTTATCTACTTAAATTTGTTGAACAAAACGACTTACGTATTTTAAGCATGCTAACCTTTAGCCCGGTAAGCAAATTAAAAAAAAAACGCAATATGTAGGCTACACGAGAACGGAGACGTGGAGTAACCAAAACAAATGCGTTAAACAAATTCGTACACGTTATTTATCAATTTAACTCTAGAATTAAAGGATGTACAACGAGAAACAACGTTTGACAACCTTTAAACAGTTTTAATAACTATCTCAAAAATTGTCGCTCTGATGCAAACAACTGATGAGTTATCTACTTAAATTTGTTGAACAAAACGACTTACGTATTTTAAGCATGCTAACCTTTAGCCCGGTAAGCAAATTAAAAAAAAACGCAATATGTAGGCTACACGAGAATGGAGACGTCGAATAACCAAAAACAAATGCGTTAAACAAATTCGTACACGTTATTTATCAATTTAACTGTAGAATTAAAGGATGTACAACGAGAAACAACGTTTGACAACCTTTAAACAGTTTTAATAACTATCTCAAAAATTGTCGCTCTGATGCAAACAACTGCTGAGTTATCTACTCAAATTTGTTGAACAAAACGACTTACGTATTTTAAGCATGCTAACCTTTAGCCCGGTAAGCAAATTAAAAAAAAACGCAATATGTAGGCTACACGAGAACGGAGACGTCGAGTAACCAAAACAAATGCGTTAAACAAATTCGTACACGTTATTTATCAATTTAACTCTAGAATTAAAGGATATACAACGAGAAAAATCGTTTGACAACCTTTAAATAGTTTTAATAACTATCTCAAAAATTGTCGCTCTGATGCAAACAACTGATGAGTTATCTACTTAAATTTGTTGAACAAAACGACTTACGTATTTTAAGCATGCTAACCTTTAGCCCGGTAAGCAAATTAAAAAAAAAAACGCAATATGTAGGCTACACGAGAACGGAGACGTCGAGTAACCAAAACAAATGCGTTAAACAAATTCGTACACGTTATTTATCAATTTAACTCTAGAATTAAAGGATGTACAACGAGAAACAACGATTGACAACCTTTAAACAGTTTTAATAACTATCTCAAAAATTGTCGCTCTGATGCAAACAACTGATGAGTTATCTACTTAAATTTGTTGAACAAAACGACTTACGTATTTTAAGCATGCTAACCTTTAGCCCGGTAAGCAAATTAAAAAAAAACGCAATATGTAGGCTACACGAGAACGGAGACGTCGAGTAACCAAAAGAAATGCGTTAAACAATTTCGTACACGTTATTTATCAATTTAACTCTAGAATTAAAGGATATACAAGGAGAAACAACGTTTGACAACCTTTAAACAGTTTTAATAACTATCTCAAAAATTGTCGCTCTGATGCAAACAACTGATGAGTTATCTATTTAAATTTGTTGAACAAAACGACTTACGTATTTTAAGCATGCTAACCTTTAGCCCTGTAAGCAAATTAAAAAAAAAACGCAATATGTAGGCTACACGAGAACGGAGACGTCGAGTAACCAAAACAAATGCGTTAAACAAATTCGTACACGTTATTTATCAATTTAACTCTAGAATTAAAGGATGTACAACGAGAAACAACGTTTGACAACCTTTAAACAGTTTTAATAACTATCTCAAAAATTGTCGCTCTGATGCAAACAACTGATGAGTTATCTACTTAAATTTGTTGAACAAAACGACTTACGTATTTTAAGCATGCTAACCTTTAGCCCGGTAAGCAAATTAAAAAAAAAACGCAATATGTAGGCTACACGAGAACGGAGACGTCGAGTAACCAAAACAAATGCGTTAAACAAATTCGTACACGTTATTTATCAATTTAACTCTAGAATTAAAGGATATACAACGAGAAGCATCGTTTGACAACCTTTAAACAGTTTTAATAACTATCTCAAAAATTGTCGCTCTGATGCAAACAACTGATGAGTTATCTACTTAAATTTGTTGAACAAAACGACTTACGTATTTTAAGCATGCTAACCTTTAGCCCGGTAAGCAAATTAAAAAAAAAATGCAATATGTAGGCTACACGAGAACGGAGACGTCGAGTAACCAAAACAAATGCGTTAAACAAATTCGTACACGTTATTTATCAATTTAACTCTAGAATTAAAGGATGTACAACGAGAAACAACGTTTGACAACCTTTAAACAGTTTTAATAACTATCTCAAAAATTGTCGCTCTGATGCAAACAACTGATGAGTTATCTACTTAAATTTGTTGAACAAAACGACTTACGTATTTTAAGCATGCTAACCTTTAGCCCGGTAAGCAAATTAAAAAAAAAACGCAATATGTAGGCTACACGAGAACAGAGACGTCGAGTAACCAAAACAAATGCGTTAAACAAATTCGTACACGTTATTTATCAATTTAACTCTAGAATTAAAGGATGTACAACGAGAAACAACGTTTGACAACCTTTAAACAGTTTTAATAACTATCTCAAAAATTGTCGCTCTGATGCAAACAACTGATGAGTTATCTACTTAAATTTGTTGAACAAAACGACTTACGTATTTTAAGCATGCTAACATTTAGCCCGGTAAGCAAATTAAAAAAAAAACGCAATATGTAGGCTACACGAGAACGGAGACGTCGAGTAACCAAAACAAATGCGTTAAACAAATTCGTACACGTTATTTATCAATTTAACTCTAGAATTAAAGGATGTACAACGAGAAACAACGTTTGACAACCTTTAAACAGTTTTAATAACTATCTCAAAAATTGTCGCTCTGATGCAAACAACTGATGAGTTATCTACTTAAATTTGTTGAACAAAACGACTTACGTATTTTAAGCATGCTAACCTTTAGCCCGGTAAGCAAATTAAAAAAAAAACGCAATATGTAGGCTACACGAGAACGGAGACGTCGAGTAACCAAAACAAATGCGTTAAACAAATTCGTACACGTTATTTATCAATTTAACTCTAGAATTAAAGGATGTACAACGAGAAACAACGTTTGACAACCTTTAAACAGTTTTAATAACTATCTCAAAAATTTTCTCTCTGATGCAAACAACTGATGAGTTATCTACTTAAATTTGTTGAACAAAACGACTTACGTATTTTAAGCATGCTAACCTTTAGCCCGGTAAGCAAATTAACGCAATATGTAGGCTACACGAGAACGGAGACGTCGAGTAACCAAAACAAATGCGTTAAACAAATTCGTACACGTTATTTATCAATTTAACTCTAGAATTAAAGGATATACAACGAGAAACAACGTTTGACAACCTTTAAACAGTTTTAATAACTATCTCAAAAATTGTCGCTCTGATGCAAACAACTGATGAGTTATCTACTTAAATTTGTTGAACAAAACGACTTACGTATTTTAAGCATGCTAACCTTTAGCCCGGTAAGCAAATTAAAAAAAAAACGCAATATGTAGGCTACACGAGAACGGAGACGTCGAGTAACCAAAACAAATGCGTTAAACAAATTCGTACACGTTATTTCTCAATTTAACTCTAGAATTAAAGGATGTACAACGAGAAACAACGTTTGACAACCTTTAAACAGTTTTAATAACTATCTCAAAAATTGTCGCTCTGATGCAAACAACTGATGAGTTATCTACTTAAATTTGTTGAACAAAACGACTTACGTATTTTAAGCATGCTAACCTTTAGCCGGGTAAGCAAATTAAAAAAAAAACGCAATATGTAGGCTACACGAGAACGGAGACGTCGAGTAACCAAACCAAATGCGTTAAACAAATTCGTACACGTTATTTATCAATTTAACTCTAGAATTAAAGGATATACAACGAGAAACATCGTTTGACAACCTTTAAACAGTTTTAATAACTATCTCAAAAATTGTCGCTCTGATGCAAACAACTGATGAGTTATCTACTTAAATTTGTTGAACAAAACGACTTACGTATTTTAAGCATGCTAACCTTTAGCCCGGTAAGCAAATTAAAAAAAAACGCAATATGTAGGCTACACGAGAACGGAGACTTCGAGTAACCAAAACAAATGCGTTAAACAAATTCGTACACGTTATTTATCAATTTAACTCTAGAATTAAAGGATATACAACGAGAAACAACGTTTGACAACCTTTAAACAGTTTTAATAACTATCTCAAAAATTGTTGCTCTGATGCAAACAAATGATGAGTTATCTACTTAAATTTGTTGAACAAAACGACTTACGTATTTTAAGCATGCTAACCTTTAGCCCGGTAAGCAAATTAAAAAAAAAAAAACGCAATATGTAGGCTACACGAGAACGGAGACGTCTAGTAACCAAAACAAATGCGTTAAACAAATTCGTACACGTTATTTATCAATTTAACTCTAGAATTAAAGGATGTACAACGAGAAACAACGTTTGACAACCTTTAAACAGTTTTAATAACTATCTCAAAAATTGTCGCTCTGATGCAAACAACTGATGAGTTATCTACTTAAATTTGTTGAACAAAACGACTTACGTATTTTAAGCATGCTAACCTTTAGCCCGGTAAGCAAATTAAAAAAAAACGCAATATGTAGGCTACACGAGAACGGAGACGTCGAGTAACCAAAACAAATGCGTTAAACAAATTCGTACACGTTATTTATCAATTAAACTCTAAAATTAAAGGATGTACAACGAGAAACAACGTTTGACAACCTTTAAATAGTTTTAATAACTATCTCAAAAATTGTCGCTCTGATGCAAACAACTGATGAGTTATCTACTTAAACTTGTTGAACAAAACGACTTACGTATTTTAAGCATGCTAACCTTTAGCCCGGTAAGCAAATTAAAAAAAAAACGCAATATGTAGGCTACACGAGAACGGAGACGTCGAGTAACCAAAAAAAATGCGTTAAACAAATTTGTACACGTTATTTATCAATTTAACTCTAGAATTAAAGGATGTACAACGAGAAACAACGTTTGACAACCTTTAAACAGTTTTAATAACTATCTCAAAAATTGTCGCTCTGATGCAAACAACTGATGAGTTATCTACTTAAATTTGTTGAACAAAACGACTTACGTATTTTAAGCATGCTAACCTTTAGCCCGGTAAGCAAATTAAAAAAAAAACGCAATATGTAGGCTACACGAGAACGGAGACGTCGAGTAACCAAAAAAAATGCGTTAAACAAATTCGTACACGTTATTTATCAATTTAACTCTAGAATTAAAGGATATACAACGAGAAACAACGTTTGACAACCTTTAAACAGTTTTAATAACTATCTCAAAAATTGTCGCTCTGATGCAAACAACTGATGAGTTATCTACTTAAATTTGTTGAACAAAACGACTTACGTATTTTAAGCATGCTAACCTTTAGCCCGGTAAGCAAATTAAAAAAAAACGCAATATGTAGGCTACACGAGAACGGAGACGTCGAGTAACCAAAACAAATGCGTTAAACAAATTCGTACACGTTATTTATCAATTTAACTCTAGAATTAAAGGATATACAACGAGAAATAACGTTTGACAACCTTTAAACAGTTTTAATAACTATCTCAAAAATTGTCGCTCTGATGCAAACAACTGATGAGTTATCTACTTAAATTTGTTGAACAAAACGACTTACGTATTTTAAGCATGCTAACCTTTAGCCCGGTAAGCAAATTAAAAAAAAAAACGCAATATGTAGGCTACACGAGAACGGAGACGTCGAGTAACCAAAACAAATGCATTAAACAAATTCGTACACGTTATTTATCAATTTAACTCTAGAATTAAAGGATATACAACGAGAAACATCGTTTGACAACCTTTAAATAGTTTTAATAACTATCTCAAAAATTGTCGCTCTGATGCAAACAACTGATGAGTTATCTACTTAAATTTGTTGAACAAAACGACTTACGTATTTTAAGCATGCTAACCTTTAGCCCGGTAAGCAAATTAAAAAAAAAAACGCAATATGTAGGCTACACGAGAACGGAGACGTCGAGTAACCAAAACAAATGCGTTAAACAAATTCGTACACGTTATTTATCAATTTAACTCTAGAATTAAAGGATGTACAACGAGAAACAACGTTTGCCAACCTTTAAGCAGTTTTAATAACTATCTCAAAAATTGTCGCTCTGATGCAAACAACTGATGAGTTATCTACTTAAATTTGTTGAACAAAACGACTTACGTATTTTAAGCATGCTAACCTTTAGCCCGGTAAGCAAATTAAAAAAAAAAAACACAATATGTAGGCTACACGAGAACGGAGACGTCGAGTAACCAAAACAAATGCGTTAAACAAATTCGTACACGTTATTTATCAATTTAACTCTAGAATTAAAGGATGTACAACGAGAAACATCGTTTGACAACCTTTAAATAATTTTAATAACTATCTCAAAAATTGTCGCTCTGATGAAAACAACTGATGAGTTATCTACTTAAATTTGTTGAACAAAACGACTTACGTATTTTAAGCATGCTAACCTTTAGCCCGGTAAGCAAATTAAAAAAAAACGCAATATGTAGGCTACACGAGAACGGAGACGTCGAGTAACCAAAACAAATGCGTTAAACAAATTCGTACACGTTATTTATCAATTTAACTCTATAATTAA
Source organism: Eurosta solidaginis (assembly GCF_040869045.1). NCBI lineage: Eukaryota > Metazoa > Arthropoda > Insecta > Diptera > Tephritidae > Eurosta > Eurosta solidaginis. The sequence continues at coordinate 365,780 of NW_027136976.1, forward strand.
AGGATATACAACGAGAAACAACGTTTGACAACCTTTAAACAGTTTTAATAACTATCTCAAAAATTGCCGCTCTGATGCAAACAACTGATGAGTTATCTACTTAAATTTGTGAACAAAACGACTTACGTATTTTAAGCATGCTAACCTTTAGCCCGGTAAGCAAATTAAAAAAAAACGCAATATGTAGGCTACACGAGAACGGAGACGTCGAGTAACCAAAACAAATGCGTTAAACAAATTCGTACACGTTATTTATCAATTTAACTCTAGAATTAAAGGATGTACAACGAGAAACAACGTTTGACAACCTTTAAACAGTTTTAATAACTATCTCAAAAATTGTCGCTCTGATGCAAACAACTGATGAGTTATCTACTTAAATTTTTTGAACAAAACGACTTACGTATTTTAAGCATGCTAACCTTTAGCCCGGTAAGCAAATTAAAAAAAAAACGCAATATGTAGGCTACACGAGAACGGAGACGTCGAGTAACCAAAACAAATGCGTTAAACAAATTCGTACACGTTATTTATCAATTTAACTCTAGAATTAAAGGATATACAACGAGAAACAACGTTTGACAACCTTTAAACAGTTTTAATAACTATCTCAAAAATTGTCGCTCTGATGCAAACAACTGATGAGTTATCTACTTAAATTTGTTGAACAAAACGACTTACGTATTTTAAGCATGCTAACCTTTAGCCCGGTAAGCAAATTAAAAAAAAAAACGCAATATGTAGGCTACACGAGAACGGAGACGTCGAGTAACCAAAACAAATGCGTTAAAGAAATTCGTACACGTTATTTATCAATTTAACTCTAGAATTAAAGCATATACAACGAGAAACAACGTTTGACAACCTTTAAACAGTTTTAATAACTATCTCAAAAATTGTCGCTCTGATGCAAACAACTGATGAGTTATCTACTTAAATTTGTTGAACAAAACGACTTACGTATTTTAAGCATGCTAACCTTTAGCCCGGTAAGCAAATTAAAAAAAAAAACGCATTATGTAGGCTACACCAGAACGGAGACGTCGAGTAACCAAAACAAATGCGTTAAACAAATTCGTACACGTTATTTATCAATTTAACTCTAGAATTAAAGGATGTACAACGAGTAACATCGTTTGACAACCTTTAAACAGTTTTAATAACTATCTCAAAAATTGTCGCTCTGATGAAAACAACTGATGAGTTATCTACTTAAATTTGTTGAACAAAACGACTTACGTATTTTAAGCATGCTAACCTTTAGCCCGGTAAGCAAATTAAAAAAAAAAAACGCAATATGTAGGCTACACGAGAACGGAGACGTCGAGTAACCAAAACAAATGCGTTAAACAAATTCGTACACGTTATTTATCAATTTAACTCTAGAATTAAAGGATATACAACGAGAAACAACGTTTGACAACCTTTAAACAGTTTTAATAACTATCTCAAAAATTGTCGCTCTGATGCAAACAACTGATGAGTTATCTACTTAAATTTGTTGAACAAAACGACTTACGTATTTTAAGCATGCTAACCTTTAGCCCGGTAAGCAAATTAAAAAAAAAACGCAATATGTAGGCTACACGAGAACGGAGACGTTGAGTAACCAAAACAAATGCGTTAAACAAATTCGTACACGTTATTTATCAATTTAACTCTAGAATTAAAGGATGTACAACGAGAAACAACGTTTGACAACCTTTAAACAGTTTTAATAACTATCTCAAAAATTGTCGCTCTGATGCAAACAACTGATGAGTTATCTACTTAAATTTGTTGAACAAAACGACTTACGTATTTTAAGCATGCTAACCTTTAGCCCGGTAAGCAAATTAAAAAAAAAACGCAATATGTAGGCTACACGAGAACGGAGACGTCGAGTAACCAAAACAAATGCGTTAAACAAATTCGTACACGTTATTTATCAATTTAACTCTAGAATTAAAGGATGTACAACGAGAAACAACGTTTGACAACCTTTAAACAGTTTTAATAACTATCTCAAAAATTGTCGCTCTGATGCAAACAACTGATGAGTTATCTACTTAAATTTGTTGAACAAAACGACTTACGTATTTTAAGCATGCTAACCTTTAGCCCGGTAAGCAAATTAAAAAAAACGCAATATGTAGGCTACACGAGAACGGAGACGTCGAGTAACCAAAACAAATGCATTAAACAAATTCGTACACGTAATTTATCAATTTAACTCTAGAATTAAAGGATGTGCAACGAGAAACAACGTTTGACAACCTTTAAACAGTTTTAATAACTATCTCAAAAATTTTCGCTCTGATGCAAACAACTGATGAGTTATCTACTCAAATTTGTTGAACAAAACGACTTACGTATTTTAAGCATGCTAACCTTTAGCCCGGTAAGCAAATTAAAAAAAAAACGCAATATGTAGGCTACACGAGAACGGAGACGTCGAGTAACCAAAACAAATGCGTTAAACAAATTCGTACACGTTATTTATCAATTTAACTCTAGAATTAAAGGATGTACAACGAGAAACAACGTTTGACAACCTTTAAACAGTTTTAATAACTATCTCAAAAATTGTCGCTCTGATGCAAACAACTGATGAGTTATCTACTTAAATTTGTTGAACAAAACGACTTACGTATTTTAAGCATGCTAACCTTTAGCCCGGTAAGCAAATTAAAAAAAAAAACGCAATATGTAGGCTACACGAGAACGGAGACGTCGAGTAACCAAAACAAATGTGTTAAACAAATTCGTACACGTTATTTATCAATTTAACTCTAGAATTAAAGGATGTACAACGAGAAACATCGTTTGACAACCTTTAAACAGTTTTAATAACTATCTCAAAAATTGTCGCTCTGATGCAAACAACTGATGAGTTATCTACTTAAATTTGTTGAACAAAACGACTTACGTATTTTAAGCATGCTAACCTTTAGCCCGGTAAGCAAATTAAAAAAAAAAAACGCAATATGTAGGCTACACGAGAACGGAGACGTCGAGTAACCAAAACAAATGCGTTAAACAAATTCGTACACGTTATTTATCAATTTAACTCTAGAATTAAAGGATACACAACGAGAAACATCGTTTGACAACCTTTAAATAGTTTTAATAACTATCTCAAAAATTGTCGCTCTGATGCAAACAACTGATGAGTTATCTACTTAAATTTGTTGAACAAAACGACTTACGTATTTTAAGCATGCTAACCTTTAGCCCGGTAAGCAAATTAAAAAAAAAACGCAATATGTAAGCTACACGAGAACGGAGACGTCGAGTAACCAAAACAAATTCGTTAAACAAATTCGTACACGTTATTTATCAATATAACTCTAGAATTAAAGGATGTACAACGAGAAACAACGTTTGACAACCTTTAAACAGTTTTAATAACTATCTCAAAAATTGTCGCTCTGATGCAAACAACTGATGAGTTATCTACTTAAATTTGTTGAACAAAACGACTTACGTATTTTAAGCATGCTAACCTTTAGCCCGGTAAGCAAATTAAAAAAAAAAACGCAATATGTAGGCTACACGAGAACCGAGACGTCGAGTAACCAAAACAAATGCGTTAAACAAACTCGTACACGTTATTTATCAATTTAACTCTAGAATTAAAGGATATACAACGAGAAACATCGTTTGACAACCTTTAAATAGTTTTAATAACTATCTCAAAAATTGTCGCTCTGATGCAAACAACTGATGAGTTATCTACTTAAATTTGTTGAACAAAACGACTTACGTATTTTAAGCATGCTAACCTTTAGCCCGGTAAGCAAATTAAAACAAAACGCAATATGTAGGCTACACGAGAACGGAGACGTCGAGTAACCAAAACAAATGCGTTAAACAAATTCGTACACGTTATTTATCAATTTAACTCTAGAATTAAAGGATATACAACGAGAAACAACGTTTGACAACCTTTAAACAGTTTTAATAACTATCTCAAAAATTGTCGCTCTGATGCAAACAACTGATGAGTTATCTACTTAAATTTGTTGAACAAAACGACTTACGTATTTTAAGCATGCTAACGTTTAGCCCGGTAAGCAAATTAAAAAAAAAAACGCAATATGTAGGCTACACGAGAACGGAGACGTCGAGTAACCAAAACAAATGCGTTAAACAAATTCGTACACGTTATTTATCAATTTAACTCTAGAATTAAAGGATATACAACGAGAAACATCGTTTGACAACCTTTAAATAGTTTTAATAACTATCTCAAAAATTGTCGCTCTGATGCAAACAACTGATGAGTTATCTACTTAAATTTGTTGAAGAAAACGACTTACGTATTTTAAGCATGCTAACCTTTAGCCCGGTAAGCAAATTAAAAAAAAAAACGCAATATGTAGGCTACACGAGAACGGAGACGTCGAGTAACCAAAACAAATGCGTTAAACAAATTCGAACACGTTATTTATCAATTTAACTCTAGAATTAAAGGATGTACAACGAGAAACAACGTTTGACAACCTTTAAACAGTTTTAATAACTATCTCAAAAATTGTCGCTCTGATGCAAACACCTGATGAGTTATCTACTTAAATTTGTTGAACAAAACGTCTTACGTATTTTAAGCATGCTAACCTTTAGCCCGGTAAGCAAATTAAAAAAAAAACGCAATATGTAGGCTACACGAGAACGGAGACGTCGAGTAACCAAAACAAATGCGTTAAACAAATTCGTACACGTTATTTATCAATTTAACTCTAGAATTAAAGGATGTACAACGAGAAACAACGTTTGACAACCTTTAAACAGTTTTAATAACTATCTCAAAAATTTTCGCTCTGATGCAAGCAACTGCTGAGTTATCTACTTAAATTTGTTGAACAAAACGACTTACGTATTTTAAGCATGCTAACCTTTAGCCCGGTAAGCAATTTAAAAAAAAATCGCAATATGTAGGCTACACGAGAACGGAGACGTCGAGTAACCAAAACAAATGCGTTAAACAAATTCGTACACGTTATTTATCAATTTAACTCTAGAATTAAAGGATATACAACGAGAAACAACATTTGACAACCTTTAAACAGTTTTAATAACTATCTCAAAAATTGTCGCTCTGATGCAAACAACTGATGAGTTATCTACTTAAGTTTTTTGAACAAAACGACTTACGTATTTTAAGCATGCTAACCTTTAGCCCGGTAAGCAAATTAAAAAAAAAACGCAATATGTAGGCTACACGAGAACGGAGACGTCGAGTAACCAAAACAAATGCGTTAAACAAATTCGTACACGTTATTTATCAATTTAACTCTAGAATTAAAGGATGTACAACGAGAAACAACGTTTGACAACCTTTAAACAGTTTTAATAACTATCTCAAAAATTGTCGCTCTGATGCAAACAACTGATGAGTTATCTACTTAAATTTGTTGAACAAAACGACTTACGTATTTTGAGCATGCTAACCTTTAGCCCGGTAAGCAAATTTAAAAAAAAAACGCAATATGTAGGCTACACGAGAACGGAGACGTCGAGTAACCAAAACAAATGCGTTAAACAAATTCGTACACGTTATTTATCAATTTAACTGTAGAATTAAAGGATATACAACGAGAAACATCGTTTGACAACCTTTAAATAGTTTTAATAACTATCTCAAAAATTGTCGCTCTGATGCAAACAACTGATGAGTTATCTACTTAAATTTGTTGAACAAAACGACTTACGTATTTTAAGCATGCTAACCTTTAGCCCGGTAAGCAAATTAAAAAAAAAAAGCAATATGTAGGCTACACGAGAACGGAGACGTCGAGTAACCAAAACAAATGCGTTAAACAAATTCGTACACGTTATTTATCAATTTAACTCTAGAATTAAAGGATATACAACGAGAAACATCGCTTGACAACCTTTAAACAGTTTTAATAACTATCTCAAAAATTGTCGCTCTGATGCAAACAACTGATGAGTTATCTACTTAAATTTGTTGAACAAAACGACTTACGTATTTTAAGCATGCTAACCTTTAGCCCGGTAAGCAAATTAAAAAAAAAAACGCAATATGTAGGCTACACGAGAACGGAGACGTCGAGTAACCAAAACAAATGCGTTAAACAAATTCGTACACGTTATTTATCAATTTAACTCTAGAATTAAAGGATGTACAACGAGAAACAACGTTTGACAACCTTTAAACAGTTTTAATAACTATCTCAAAAATTGTCGCTCTGATGCAACCAACTGATGAGTTATCTACTTAAATTTGTTGAACAAAACGACTTACGTATTTTAAGCATGCTAACCTTTAGCCCGGTAAGCAAATTAAAAAAAAAAACGCAATATGTAAGCTACACGAGAACGGAGACGTCGAGTAACCAAAAAAAATGCGTTAAACAAATTCGTACACGTTATTTATCAATTTAACTCTAGAATTAAAGGATGTACAACGAGAAACAACGTTTGACAACCTTTAAACAGTTTTAATTTTAATAACTATCTCAAAAATTGTCGCTCTGATGCAAACAACTGACGAGTTATCTCCTTAAATTTGTTGAACAAAACGACTTACGTCTTTTAAGCATGCTAACCTTTAGCCCGGTAAGCAAATTAAAAAAAAAACGCAATATGTAGGCTACACGAGAACGGAGACGTCGAGTAACCAAAACAAATGCGTTAAACAAATTCGTACACGTTATTTATCAATTTAACTCTAGAATTAAAGGATATACAACGAGAAACATCGCTTGACAACCTTTAAACAGTTTTAATAACTATCTCAAAAATTGTGGCTCTGATGCAAACAACTGATGAGTTATCTACTTAAATTTGTTGAACAAAACGACTTACGTATTTTAAGCATGCTAACCTTTAGCCCGGTAAGCAAATTAAAAAAAAAACGCAATATGTAGGCTACACGAGAACGGAGACGTCGAGTAACCAAAACAAATGCGTTAAACAAATTCGTACACGTTATTTATCAATTTAACTCTAGAATTAAAGGATGTACAACGAGAAACAACGTTTGACAACCTTTAAACAGTTTTAATAACTATCTCAAAAATTTTCGCTCTGATGCAAACAACTGATGAGTTATCTACTTAAATTTGTTGAACAAAACGACTTACGTATTTTAAGCATGCTAACCTTTAGCCCGGTAAGCAAATTAAAAAAAAAACGCAATATGTAGGCTACACGAGAACGGAGACTTCGAGTAACCAAAACAAATGCGTTAAACAAATTCGTACACGTTATTTATCAATTTAACTCTAGAATTAAAGGATATACAACGAGAAACATCGCTTGACAACCTTTAAACAGTTTTAATAACTATCTCAAAAATTGTGGCTCTGATGCAAACAACTGATGAGTTATCTACTTAAATTTGTTGAACAAAACGACTTACGTATTTTAAGCATGCTAACCTTTAGCCCGGTAAGCAAATTAAAAAAAAAACGCAATATGTAGGCTACACGAGAACGGAGACTTCGAGTAACCAAAACAAATGCGTTAAACAAATTCGTACACGTTATTTATCAATTTAACTCTAGAATTAAAGGATATACAACGAGAAACAACGTTTGACAACCTTTAAACAGTTTTAATAACTATCTCAAAAATTGTCGCTCTGATGCAAACAACTGATGAGTTATCTACTTAAATTTGTTGAACAAAACGACTTACGTATTTTAAGCATGCTAACCTTTAGCCCGGTAAGCAAATTAAAAAAAAAAACGCAATATGTAGGCTACACGAGAACGGAGACGTCGAGTAACCAAAACAAATGCGTTAAACAAATTCGTACACGTTATTTATCAATTTAACTCTAGAATTAAAGGATGTACAACGAGAAACAACGTTTGACAACCTTTAAACAGTTTTAATAACTATCTCAAAAATTTTCGCTCTGATGCAAACAACTGATGAGTTATCTACTTAAATTTGTTGAACAAAACGACTTACGTATTTTAAGCATGCTAACCTTTAGCCCGGTAAGCAAATTAAAAAAAAAACGCAATATGTAGGCTACACGAGAACGGAGACTTCGAGTAACCAAAACAAATGCGTTAAACAAATTCGTACACGTTATTTATCAATTTAACTCTAGAATTAAAGGATATACAACGAGAAACATCGCTTGACAACCTTTAAACAGTTTTAATAACTATCTCAAAAATTGTGGCTCTGATGCAAACAACTGATGAGTTATCTACTTAAATTTGTTGAACAAAACGACTTACGTATTTTAAGCATGCTAACCTTTAGCCCGGTAAGCAAATTAAAAAAAAAACGCAATATGTAGGCTACACGAGAACGGAGACGTCGAGTAACCAAAACAAATGCGTTAAACAAATTCGTACACGTTATTTATCAATTTAACTCTAGAATTAAAGGATATACAACGAGAAACATCGCTTGACAACCTTTAAACAGTTTTAATAACTATCTCAAAAATTGTGGCTCTGATGCAAACAACTGATGAGTTATCTACTTAAATTTGTTGAACAAAACGACTTACGTATTTTAAGCATGCTAACCTTTAGCCCGGTAAGCAAATTAAAAAAAAAACGCAATATGTAGGCTACACGAGAACGGAGACGTCGACTAACCAAAACAAATGCGTTAAACCAATTTGTACACGTTATTTATCAATTTAACTCTAGAATTAAAGGATGTACAACGAGAAACAACGTTTGACAACCTTTAAACAGTTTTAATAACTATCTCAAAAATTTTCGCTCTGATGCAAACAACTGATGAGTTATCTACTTAAATTTGTTGAACAAAACGACTTACGTATTTTAAGCATGCTAACCTTTAGCCCGGTAAGCAAATTAAAAAAAAAACGCAATATGTAGGCTACACGAGAACGGAGACTTCGAGTAACCAAAACAAATGCGTTAAACAAATTCGTACACGTTATTTATCAATTTAACTCTAGAATTAAAGGATATACAACGAGAAACATCGCTTGACAACCTTTAAACAGTTTTAATAACTATCTCAAAAATTGTGGCTCTGATGCAAACAACTGATGAGTTATCTACTTAAATTTGTTGAACAAAACGACTTACGTATTTTAAGCATGCTAACCTTTAGCCCGGTAAGCAAATTAAAAAAAAAAACGCAATATGTAGGCTACACGAGAACGGAGACGTCGAGTAACCAAAACAAATGCGTTAAACAAATTCGTACACGTTATTTATCAATTTAACTCTAGAATTAAAGGATGTACAACGAGAAACAACGTTTGACAACCTTTAAACAGTTTTAATAACTATCTCAAAAATTGTCGCTCTGATGCAAACAACTGATGAGTTATCTACTTAAATTTGGTTGAACGAAACGACTTACGTATTTTAAGCATGCTAACCTTAGCCCGGTAAGCAAATTAAAAAAAAAACGCAATATGTAGGCTACACCAGAACGGAGACGTCGAGTAACCAAAACAAATGCGTTAAACAAATTCGTACACGTTATTTATCAATTTAACTCTAGAATTAAAGGATGTACAACGAGAAACAACGTTTGACAACCTTTAAACAGTTTTAATAACTATCTCAAAAATTGTCGCTCTGATGCAAACAACTGATGAGTTATCTACTTAAATTTGTTGAACAAAACGACTTACGTATTTTAAGCATGCTAACCTTTAGCCCGGTAAGCAAATTAAAAAAAAAACGCAATATGTAGGCTACACGAGAACGGAGACGTCGAGTAACCAAAACAAATGCGTTAAACAAATTCGTACACGTTATTTATCAATTTAACTCTAGAATTAAAGGATGTACAACGAGAAACAACGTTTGACAACCTTTAAACAGTTTTAATAAGTATCTCAAAAATTGTCGCTCTGATGCAAACAGCTGATGAGTTATCTACTTAAATTTGTTGAACAAAACGACTTACGTATTTTAAGCATGCTAACCTTTAGCCCGGTAAGCAAATTAAAAAAAAAACGCAATATGTAGGCTACACGAGAACGGAGACGTCGAGTAACCAAAACAAATGCGTTAAACAAATTCGTACACGTTATTTATCAATTTAACTCTAGAATTAAAGGATGTACAACGAGAAACAACGTTTGACAACCTTTAAACAGTTTTAATAACTATCTCAAAAATTGTCGCTCTGATGCAAACAACTGATGAGTTATCTACTTAAATTTGTTGAACAAAAACGACTTACGTATTTTAAGCATGCTAACCTTTAGCCCGGTAAGCAAATTAAAAAAAAAACGCAATATGTAGGCTACACGAGAACGGAGACGTCGAGTAACCAAAACAAATGCGTTAAACAAATTCGTACACGTTATTTATCAATTTAACTCTAGAATTAAAGGATGTACAACGAGAAACAACGTTTGACAACCTTTAAACAGTTTTAATAACTATCTCAAAAATTGTCGCTCTGATGCAAACAACTGCTGAGTTATCTACTTAAATTTGTTGAACAAAACGACTTACGTATTTTAAGCATGCTAACCTTTAGCCCGGTAAGCAAATTAAAAAAAAAACGCAATATGTAGGCTACACGAGAACGGAGACGTCGAGTAACCAAAACAAATGCGTTAAACAAATTCGTACACGTTATTTATCAATTTAACTCTAGAATTAAAGGATATACAACGAGAAACATCGTTTGACAACCTTTAAACAGTTTTAATAACTATCTCAAAAATTGTCGCTCTGATGCAAACAACTGATGAGTTATCTACTTAAATTTGTTGAACAAAACGACTTACGTATTTTAAGCATGCTAACCTTTAGCCCGGTAAGCAAATTAAAAAAAAAAACGCAATATGTAGGCTACACGAGAACGGAGACGTCGAGTAACCAAAACAAATGAGTTAAACAAATTCGTACACGTTATTTATCAATTTAACATTAGAATTAAAGGATATACAACGAGAAACAACGTTTGACAACTTTTAAACAGTTTTAATAACTATCTCAAAAATTGTCGCTCTGATGCAAACAACTGATGAGTTATCTACTTAAATTTGTTGAACAAAACGACTTACGTATTTTAAGCATGCTAACCTTTAGCCCGGTAAGCAAATTAAAAAAAAAACGCAATATGTAGGCTACACGAGAACGGAGACGTCGAGTAACCAAAACAAATGCGTTAAACAAATTCGTACACGTTATTTATCAATTTAACTCTAGAATTAAAGGATATGCAACGAGAAGCATCGTTTGACAACCTTTAAACAGTTTTAATAAATAAAAAAAAAAAAAAAAATAACTATCTCAAAAATTGTCGCTCTGATGCAAACAACTGATGAGTTATCTACTTAAATTTGTTGAACAACATGACTTACGTATTTTAAGCATGCTAACCTTTAGCCCGGTAAGCAAATTAAAAAAAAAACGCAATATGTAGGCTACACGAGAACGGAGACGTCGAGTAACCAAAACAAATGCGTTAAACAAATTCGTACACGTTATTTATCAATTTAACTGTAGAATTAAAGGATGTACAACGAGAAACAACGTTTGACAACCTTTAAACAGTTTTAATAACTATCTCAAAAATTGTCGCTCTGATGCAAACAACTGATGAGTTATCTACTTAAATTTGTTGAACAAAACGACTTACGTATTTTAAGCATGCTAACCTTTAGCCCGGTAAGCAAATTTAAAAAAAACGCAATATGTAGGCTACACGAGAACGGAGACATCGAGTAACCAAAACAAATGCGTTAAACAAATTCGTACACGTTATTTATAAATTTAACTCTAGAATTAAAGGATATACAACGAGAAACATCGTTTGACAATCTTTAAACAGTTTTAATAACTATCTCAAAATTGTCGCTCTGATGCAAACAACTGATGAGTTATCTACTTAAATTTGTTGAACAAAACGACTTACGTATTTTAAGCATGCTAACCTTTAGCCCGGTAAGCAAATTAAAAAAAAAACGCAATATGTAGGCTACACGAGAACGGAGACGTCGAGTAACCAAAACAAATGCGTTAAACAAATTCGTACACGTTATTTATCAATTTAACATTAGAATTAAAGGATATACAACGAGAAACAACGTTTGACAACCTTTAAACAGTTTTAATAACTATCTCAAAAATTGTCGCTCTGATGCAAACAACTGATGAGTTATCTACTTAAATTTGTTGAACAAAACGACTTACGTATTTTAAGCATGCTAACCTTTAGCCCGGTAAGCAAATTAAAAAAAAAAACGCAATATGTAGGCTACACGAGGACGGAGACGTCGAGTAACCAAAACAAATGCGTTAAACAAATTCGTACACGTTATTTATCAATTTAACTCTAGAATTAAAGGATGTACAACGAGAAACAACGTTTGACAACCTTTAAACAGTTTTAATAACTATCTCAAAAATTGTCGCTCTGATGCAAACAACTGATGAGTTATCTACTTAAATTTGTTGAACAAAACGACTTACATTTTAAGCATGCTAACCTTTAGCCCGGTAAGCAAATTAAAAAAAAACGCAATATGTAGGCTACACGAGAACGGAGACGTCGAGTAACCAAAACAAATGCGTTAAACAAATTCGTACACGTTATTTATCAATTTAACATTAGAATTAAAGGATATACAACGAGAAACAACGTTTGACAACCTTTAAACAGTTTTAATAACTATCTCAAAAATTGTCGCTCTGATGCAAACAACTGATGAGTTATCTACTTAAATTTGTTGAACAACATGACTTACGTATTTTAAGCATGCTAACCTTTAGCCCGGTAAGCAAATTAAAAAAAAAAACGCAATATGTAGGCTACACGAGAACGGAGACGTCGAGTAACCAAAACAAATGCGTTAAACAAATTCGTACACGTTATTTATCAATTTAACTCTAGAATTAAAGGACGTACAACGAGAAACAACGTTTGACAACCTTTAAACAGTTTTAATAACTATCTCAAAAATTGTCGCTCTGATGCAAACAACTGATGAGTTATCTACTTAAATTTGTTGAACAAAACGACTTACGTATTTTAAGCATGCTAACCTTTAGCCCGGTAAGCAAATTAAAAAAAAAAGCAATATGTAGGCTACACGAGAACGGAGACGTCGAGTAACCAAAACAAATGCGTTAAACAAATTCGTACACGTTATTTATCAATTTAACTCTAGAATTAAAGGATGTACAACGAGAAACAACGTTTGACAACCTTTAAACAGTTTTAATAACTATCTCAAAAATTGTCGCTCTGATGCAAACAACTGATGAGTTATCTACTTAAATTTGTTGAACAAAACGACTTACGTATTTTAAGCATGCTAACCTTTAGCCCGGTAAGCAAATTAAAAAAAAACGCAATATGTAGGCTACACGAGAACGGAGACGTCGAGTAACCAAAACAAATGCGTTAAACAAATTCGTACACGTTATTTATCAATTTAACTCTAGAATTAAAGGATGTACAACGAGAAACAACGTTTGACAACCTTTAAACAGTTTTAATAACTATCTCAAAAATTGTCGCTCTGATGCAAACAACTGATGAGTTATCTACTTAAATTTGTTGAAAAAAACGACTTACGTATTCTAAGCATGCTAACCTTTAGCCCGGTAAGCAAATTAAAAAAAAAAACGCAATATGTAGGCTACACGAGAACGGAGACTTCGAGTAACCAAAACATATGCGTTAAACAAATTCGTACACGTTATTTATCAATTTAACTCTAGAATTAAAGGATGTACAACAAGAAACAACGTTTGACAACTTTTAAACAGTTTTAATAACTATCTCAAAAATTGTCGCTCTGATGCAAACAACTGATGAGTTATCTACTTAAATTTGTTGAACAAAACGACTTACGTATTTTAAGCATGCTAACCTTTAGCCCGGTAAGCAAATTAAAAAAAAAACGCAATATGTAGGCTACACGAGAACGGAGACGTTGAGTAACCAAAACAAATGCGTTAAACAAATTTGTACACGTTATTTATCAATTTAACTCTAGAATTAAAGGATGTACAACGAGAAACAACGTTTGACAACCTTTAAACAGTTTTAATAACTATCTCAAAAATTTTCGCTCTGATGCAAACAACTGATGAGTTATCTACTTAAATTTGTTGAACAAAACGACTTACGTATTTTAAGCATGCTAACCTTTAGCCCGGTAAGCAAATTAAAAAAAAAAACGCAATATGTAGGCTACACGAGAACGGAGACGTCGAGTAACCAAAACAAATGCGTTAAACAAATTCGTACACGTTATTTATCAATTTAACTCTAGAATTAAAGGATGTACAACGAGAAACAACGTTTGACAACCTTTAAACAGTTTTAATAACTATCTCAAAAATTGTCGCTCTGATGCAAACAACTGATGAGTTATCTACTTAAATTTGTTGAACAAAACGACTTACGTATTTTAAGCATGCTAACCTTTAGCCCGGTAAGCAAATTAAAAAAAAAAACGCAATATGTAGGCTACACGAGAACGGAGACGTCGAGTAACCAAAACAAATGCGTTAAACAAATTCGTACACGTTATTTATCAATTTAACTCTAGAATTAAAGGATGTACAACGAGAAACAACGTTTGACAACCTTTAAACAGTTTTAATAACTATCTCAAAAATTGTCGCTCTGATGCAAACAGCTGATGAGTTATCTACTTAAATTTGTTGAACAAAACGACTTACGTATTTTAAGCATGCTAACCTTTAGCCCGGTAAGCAAATTAAAAAAAAAAACGCAATATGTAGGCTACACGAGAACGGAGACGTCGAGTAACCAAAACAAATGCGTTAAACAAATTCGTACACGTTATTTATCAATTTAACTCTAGAATTAAAGGATATACAACGAGAAACATCGCTTGACAACCTTTAAACAGTTTTAATAACTATCTCAAAAATTGTCGCTCTGATGCAAACAACTGATGAGTTATCTACTTAAATTTGTTGAACGAAACGACTTACGTATTTTAAGCATGCTAACCTTAGCCCGGTAAGCAAATTAAAAAAAAAAACGCAATATGTAGACTACACGAGAACGGAGACGTCGAGTAACCAAAACAAATGCGTTAAACAAATTCGTACACGTTATTTATCAATTTAACTCTAGAATTAAAGGATGTACAACGAGAAACAACGTTTGACAACCTTTAAACAGTTTTAATAACTATCTCAAAAATTGTCGCTCTGATGCAAACAACTGATGAGTTATCTACTTAAATTTGTTGAACAAAACGACTTACGTATTTTAAGCATGCTAACCTTTAGCCCGGTAAGCAAATTAAAAAAAAAACGCAATATGTAGGCTACACGAGAACGGAGACGTCGAGTAACCAAAACAAATGCGTTAAACAAATTCGTACACGTTATTTATCAATTTAACTCTAGAATTAAAGGATGTACAACGAGAAACAACGTTTGACAACCTTTAAACAGTTTTAATAACTATCTCAAAAATTGTCGCTCTGATGCAAACAGCTGATGAGTTATCTACTTAAATTTGTTGAACAAAACGACTTACGTATTTTAAGCATGCTAACCTTTAGCCCGGTAAGCAAATTAAAAAAAAAACGCAATATGTAGGCTACACGAGAACGGAGACGTCGAGTAACCAAAACAAATGCGTTAAACAAATTCGTACACGTTATTTATCAATTTAACTCTAGAATTAAAGGATGTACAACGAGAAACAACGTTTGACAACCTTTAAACAGTTTTAATAACTATCTCAAAAATTGTCGCTCTGATGCAAACAACTGATGAGTTATCTACTTAAATTTGTTGAACAAAAACGACTTACGTATTTTAAGCATGCTAACCTTTAGCCCGGTAAGCAAATTAAAAAAAAAACGCAATATGTAGGCTGCACGAGAACGGAGACGTCGAGTAACCAAAACAAATGCGTTAAACAAATTCGTACACGTTATTTATCAATTTAACTCTAGAATTAAAGGATATACAACGAGAAACATCGTTTGACAACCTTTAAACAGTTTTAATAACTATCTCAAAAATTGTCGCTCTGATGCAAACAACTGATGAGTTATCTACTTAAATTTGTTGAACAAAACGACTTACGTATTTTAAGCATGCTAACCTTTAGCCCGGTAAGCAAATTAAAAAAAAAACGCAATATGTAGGCTACACGAGAACGGAGACGTCGAGTAACCAAAACAAATGCGTTAAACAAATTCGTACACGTTATTTATCAATTTAACATTAGAATTAAAGGATATACAACGAGAAACAACGTTTGACAACCTTTAAACAGTTTTAATAACTATCTCAAAAATTGTCGCTCTGATGCAAACAACTGATGAGTTATCTACTTAAATTTGTTGAACAAAACGACTTACGTATTTTAAGCATGCTAACCTTTAGCCCGGTAAGCAAATTAAAAAAAAAACGCAATATGTAGGCTACACGAGAACGGAGACGTCGAGTAACCAAAAAAATGCGTTAAACAAATTCGTACACGTTATTTATCAATTTAACTCTAGAATTAAAGGACATGCAACGAGAAACATCGTTTGACAACCTTTAAACAGTTTTAATAACTATCTCAAAAATTGTCGCTCTGATGCAAACAACTGATGAGTTATCTACTTAAATTTGTTGAACAACATGACTTACGTATTTTAAGCATGCTAACCTTTAGCCCGGTAAGCAAATTAAAAAAAAAAACGCAATATGTAGGCTACACGTGAACGGAGACGTCGAGTAACCAAAACAAATGCGTTAAACAAATTCGTACACGTTATTTATCAATTTAACTCTAGAATTAAAGGATGTACAACGAGAAACAACGTTTGACAACCTTTAAACAGTTTTAATAACTATCTCAAAAATTGTCGCTCTGATGCAAACAACTGATGAGTTATCTACTTAAATTTGTTGAACAAAACGACTTACGTATTTTAAGCATGCTAACCTTTAGCCCGGTAAGCAAATTAAAAAAAAAACGCAATATGTAGGCTACACGAGAACGGAGACGTCGAGTAACCAAAACAAATGCGTTAAACAAATTCGTACACGTTATTTATCAATTTAACTCTAGAATTAAAGGATATACAACGAGAAACATCGTTTGACAACCTTTAAACAGTTTTAATAACTATCTCAAAAATTGTCGCTCTGATGCAAACAACTGATGAGTTATCTACTTAAATTTGTTGAACAAAACGACTTACGTATTTTAAGCATGCTAACCTTTAGCCCGGTAAGCAAATTAAAAAAAAACGCAATATGTAGGCTACACGAGAACGGAGACGTCGAGTAACCAAAACAAATGCGTTAAACAAATTCGTACACGTTATTTATCAATTTAACTTTAGAATTAAAGGATGTACAACGAGAAACAACGTTTGACAACCTTTAAACAGTTTTAATAACTATCTCAAAAATTGTCGCTCTGATGCAAACAACTGATGAGTTATCTACTTAAATTTGTTGAACAAAACGACTTACGTATTTTAAGCATGCTTACCTTTAGCCCGGTAAGCAAATTAAAAAAAAACGCAATATGTAGGCTACACGAGAACGGAGACGTCGAGTAACCAAAACAAATGCGTTAAACAAATTCGTACACGTTATTTATCAATTTAACTCTAGAATTAAAGGATATACAACGAGAAACAACGTTTGACAACCTTTAAATAGTTTTAATAACTATCTCAAAAATTGTCGCTCTGATGCAAACAACTGATGAGTTATCTACTTAAATTTGTTGAACAAAACGTCTTACGTATTTTAAGCATGCTAACCTTTAGCCCGGTAAGCAAATTAAAAAAAAAAACGCAATATGTAGGCTACACGAGAACGGAGACGTCGAGTAACCAAAACAAATGCGTTAAACAAATTCGTACACGTTATTTATCAATTTAACTCTAGAATTAAAGGATGTACAACGAGAAACAACGTTTGACAACCTTTAAACAGTTTTAATAACTATCTCAAAAATTTTCGCTCTGATGCAAACAACTGATGAGTTATCTACTTAAATTTGTTGAACAAAACGACTTACGTATTTTAAGCATGCTAACCTTTAGCCCGGTAAGCAAATTAAAAAAAACGCAATATGTAGGCTACACGAGAACGGAGACGTCGAGTAACCAAAACAAATGCGTTAAACAAATTCGTACACGTTATTTATCAATTTAACTCTAGAATTAAAGGATGTACAACGAGAAACAACGTTTGACAACCTTTAAACAGTTTTAATAACTATCTCAAAAATTGTCGCTCTGATGCAAACAACTGATGAGTTATCTACTCAAATTTGTTGAACAAAACGACTTACGTATTTTAAGCATGCTAACCTTTAGCCCGGTAAGCAAATTAAAAAAAAAACGCAATATGTAGGCTACACGAGAACGGAGACGTCGAGTAACCAAAACAAATGCGTTAAACAAATTCGTACACGTTATTTATCAATTTAACTCTAGAATTAAAGGATGTACAACGAGAAACAACGTTTGACAACCTTTAAACAGTTTTAATAACTATCTCAAAAATTGTCCCTCTGATGCAAACAACTGATGAGTTATCTACTTAAATTTGTTGAACAAAACGACTTACGTATTTTAAGCATGCTAACCTTTAGCCCGGTAAGCAAATTAAAAAAAAAAACGCAATATGTAGGCTACACGAGAACGGAGACGTCGAGTAACCAAAACAAATGCGTTAAACAAATTCGTACACGTTATTTATCAATTTAAGTCTAGAATTAAAGGATGTACAACGAGAAACATCGTTTGACAACCTTTAAACAGTTTTAATAACTATCTCAAAAATTGTCGCTCTGATGCAAACAACTGATGAGTTATCTACTTAAATTTGTTGAACAAAACGACTTACGTATTTTAAGCATGCTAACCTTTAGCCCGGTAAGCAAATTAAAAAAAAAACGCAATATGTAGGCTACACGAGAACGGAGACGTCGAGTAACCAAAACAAATGCGTTAAACAAATTCGTACACGTTATTTATCAATTTAACTCTAGAATTAAAGGATATACAACGAGGAACATCGTTTGACAACCTTTAAATAGTTTTAATAACTATCTCAAAAATTGTCGCTCTGATGCAAACAACTGATGAGTTATCTACTTAAATTTGTTGAACAAAACGACTTACGTATTTTAAGCATGCTAACCTTTAGCCCGGTAAGCAAATTAAAAAAAAAACGCAATATGTAGGCTACACGAGAACGGAGACGTCGAGTAACCAAAACAAATGCGTTAAACAAATTCGTACACGTTATTTATCAATTTAACTCTAGAATTAAAGGATGTACAACGAGAAACAACGTTTGACAACCTTTAAACAGTTTTAATAACTATCTCAAAAATTGTCGCTCTGATGCAAACAACTGATGAGTTATCTACTTAAATTTGTTGAACAAAACGACTTACGTATTTTAAGCATGCTAACCTTTAGCCCGGTAAGCAAATTAAAAAAAAAACGCAATATGTAGGCTACACGAGAACGGAGACGTCGAGTAACCAAAACATTTGCGTTAAACAAACTCGTACACGTTATTTATTAATTTAACTCTAGAATTAAAGGATATACAACGAGAAACATCGTTTGACAACCTTTAAATAGTTTTAATAACTATCTCAAAAATTGTCGCTCTGATGCAAACAACTGATGAGTTATCTACTTAAATTTGTTGAGCAAAACGACTTACGTATTTTAAGCATGCTAACCTTTAGCCCGGTAAGCAAATTAAAACAAAACGCAATATGTAGGCTACACGAGAACGGAGACGTCGAGTAACCAAAACAAATGCGTTAAACAAATTCGTACACGTTATTTATCAATTTAACTCTAGAATTAAAGGATATACAAAGAGAAACAACGTTTGACAACCTTTAAACAGTTTTAGTAACTATCTCAAAAATTGTCGCTCTGATGCAAACAACTGATGAGTTATCTACTTAAATTTGTTGAACAAAACGACTTACGTATTTTAAGCATACTAACCTTTAGCCCGGTAAGCAAATTAAAAAAAAAAAACGCAATATGTAGGCTACACGAGAACGGAGACTTCGAGTAACCAAAACAAATGCGTTAAACAAATTCGTACACGTTATTTATCAATTTAACTCTAGAATTAAAGGATATACAACGAGAAACATCGTTTGACAACCTTTAAATAGTTTTAATAACTATCTCAAAAATTGTCGCTCTGATGCAAACAACTGATGAGTTATCTACTTAAATTTGTTGAACAACACGACTTACGTATTTTAAGCATGCTAACCTTTAGCCCGGTAAGCAAATTAAAAAAAAAACGCAATATGTAGGCTACACGAGAACGGAGACGTCGAGTAACCAAAACAAATGCGTTAAACAAATTCGTACACGTTATTTATCAATTTAACTCTAGAATTAAAGGATGTACAACGAGAAACAACGTTTGACAACCTTTAAACAGTTTTAATAACTATCTCAAAAATTGTCGCTCTGATGCAAACAACTGATGAGTTATCTACTTAAATTTGTTGAACAAAACGACTTACGTATTTTAAGCATGCTAACCTTTAGCCCGGTAAGCAAATTAAAAAAAAAACGCAATATGTAGGCTACACGAGAACGGAGACGTCGAGTAACCAAAACAAATGCGTTAAACAAATTCGTACACGTTATTTATCAATTTAACTCTAGAATTAAAGGATGTACAACGAGAAACAACGTTTGACAACCTTTAAACAGTTTTAATAACTATCTCAAAAATTGTCGCTCTGATGCAAGCAACTGCTGAGTTATCTACTTAAATTTGTTGAACAAAACGACTTACGTATTTTAAGCATGCTAACCTTTAGCCTGGTAAGCAATTTAAAAAAAAATCGCAATATGTAGGCTACACGAGAACGGAGACGTCGAGTAACCAAAACAAATGCGTTAAACAAATTCGTACACGTTATTTATCAATTTAACTCTAGAATTAAAGGATATACAACGAGAAACAACGTTTGACAACCTTTAAACAGTTTTAATAACTATCTCAAAAATTGTCGCTCTGATGCAAACAACTGATGAGTTATCTACTTAAGTTTGTTGAACAAAACGACTTACGTATTTTAAGCATGCTAACCTTTAGCCCGGTAAGCAAATTAAAAAAAAAAACGCAATATGTAGGCTACACGAGAACGGAGACGTCGAGTAACCAAAACAAATGCGTTAAACAAATTCGTACACGTTATTTATCAATTTAACTCTAGAATTAAAGGATGTACAACGAGAAACAACGTTTGACAACCTTTAAACAGTTTTAATAACTATCTCAAAAATTGTCGCTCTGATGCAAACAACTGATGAGTTATCTACTTAAATTTGTTGAACAAAACGACTTACGTATTTTGAGCATGCTAACCTTTAGCCCGGTAAGCAAATTAAAAAAAAAACGCAATATGTAGGCTACACGAGAACGGAGACGGCGAGTAACCAAAACAAATGCGTTAAACAAATTCGTACACGTTATTTATCAATTTAACTCTAGAATTAAAGGATGTACAACGAGAAACATCGTTTGACAACCTTTAAACAGTTTTAATAACTATCTCAAAAATTGTCGCTCTGATGCAAACAACTGATGAGTTATCTACTTAAATTTGTTGAACAAAACGACTTACGTATTTTAAGCATGCTAACCTTTAGCCCGGTAAGCAAGTTAAAAAAAAAAAAACGCAATATGTAGGCTACACGAGAACGGAGACGTCGAGTAACCAAAACAAATGCGTTAAACAAATTCTTACACGTTATTTATAAATTTAACTCTAGAATTAAAGGATATACAACGAGAAACAACGTTTGACAACCTTTAAACAGTTTTAATAACTATCTCAAAAATTGTCGCTCTGATGCAAACAACTGATGAGTTATCTACTTAAATTTGTTGAACAAAACGACTTACGTATTTTAAGCATGCTAACCTTTAGCCCGGTAAGCAAATTAAAAAAAAACGCAATATGTAGGCTACACGAGAACGGAGACGTCGAGTAACCAAAAAAAATGCGTTAAACAAATTCGTACACGTTATTTATCAATTTAACTCTAGAATTAAAGGATATACAACGAGAAACAACGTTTGACAACCTTTAAACAGTTTTAATAACTATCTCAAAAATTGTCGCTCTGATGCAAACAACAAATGAGTTATCTACTTAAATTTGTTGAACAAAACGACTTACGTATTTTAAGCATGCTAACCTTTAGCCCGGTAAGCAAATTAAAAAAAAAACGCAATATGTAGGCTACACGAGAACGGAGACGTCGAGTAACCAAAACAAATTCGTTAAACAAATTCGTACACGTTATTTATCAATTTAACTCTAGAATTAAAGGATGTACAACGAGAAACATCGTTTGACAACCTTTAAACAGTTTTAATAACTATCTCAAAAATTGTCGCTCTGATGTAAACAACTGATGAGTTATCTACTTAAATTTGTTGAACAAAACGACTTACGTATTTTAAGCATGCTAACCTTTAGCCCGGTAAGCAAATTAAAAAAAAAACGCAATATGTAGGCTACACGAGAACGGAGACGTCGAGTAACCAAAACAAATGCGTTAAACAAATTTGTACACGTTATTTATCAATTTAACTCTAGAATTAAAGGATATACAACGAGAAACAACGTTTGACAACCTTTAAATAGTTTTAATAACTATCTCAAAAATTGTCGCTCTGATGCAAACAACTGATGAGTTATCTACTTAAATTTGTTGAACAAAACGACTTACGTATTTTAAGCATGCTAACCTTTAGCCCGGTAAGCAAATTAAAAAAAAACGCAATATGTAGGCTACACGAGAACGGATACGTCGAGTAACCAAAAGAAATGCGTTAAACAAATTCGTACACGTTATTTATCAATTTAACTCTAGAATTAAAGGATATACAACGAGTAACATCGTTTGACAACCTTTAAACAGTTTTAATAAGTATCTCAAAAATTGTCGCTCTGATGCAAACATCTGATGAGTTATCTACTTAATTTTGTTGAACAAAACGACTTACGTATTTTAAGCATGCTAACCTTTAGCCCGGTAAGCAAAAAAAAAAACGCAATATGTAGGCTACACGAGAACGGAGACGTCGAGTAACCAAAACAAATGCGTTAAACAAATTCGTACACGTTATTTATCAATTTAACTCTAGAATTAAAGGATATACAACGAGAAACAACGTTTGACAACCTTTAAACAGTTTTAATAACTATCTCAAAAATTGTCGCTCTGATGCAAACAACTGATGAGTTATCTACTTAAATTTGTTGAACAAAACGACTTACGTATTTTAAGCATGCTAACCTTTATCCCGGTAAGCAAATTAAAAAAAAAAAGGCAATATGTAGGCTACACGAGAACGGAGACGTCGAGTAACCAAAACAAATGCGTTAAACAAATTCGTACACGTTATTTATCAATTTAACTCTAGAATTAAAGGATGTGCAACGAGAAACAACGTTTGACAACCTTTAAACAGTTTTAATAACTATCTCAAAAATTGTCGCTCTGATGCAAACAACTGATGAGTTATCTACTTAAATTTGTTGAACAAAACGACTTACGTATTTTAAGCATGCTAACCTTTAGCCCGGTAAGCAAATTAAAAAAAACGCAATATGTAGGCTACACGAGAACGGAGACGTCGAGTAACCAAAACAAATGCGTTAAACAAATTCGTACACGTTATTTATCAATTTAACTCTAGAATTAAAGGATGTACAACGAGAAACAACGTTTGACAACCTTTAAACAGTTTTAATAACTATCTCAAAAATTGTCGCTCTGATGCAAACAACTGATGAGTTATCTACTCAAATTTGTTGAACAAAACGGCTTACGTATTTTAAGCATGCTAACCTTTAGCCCGGTAAGCAAATTAAAAAAAAAACGCAATATGTAGGCTACACGAGAACGGAGACGTCGAGTAACCAAAACAAATGCGTTAAACAAATTCGTACACGTTATTTATCAATTTAACTCTAGAATTAAAGGATGTACAACGAGAAACAACGTTTGACAACCTTTAAACAGTTTTAATAACTATCTCAAAAATTGTCGCTCTGATGCAAACAACTGATGAGTTATCTACTTAAATTTGTTGAACAAAACGACTTACGTATTTTAAGCATGCTAACCTTTAGCCCGGTAAGAAAATTAAAAAAAAAACGCAATATGTAGGCTACACGAGAACGGAGACGTCGAGTAACCAAAACAAATGCGTTAAACAAATTCGTACACGTTATTTATCAATTTAACTCTAGAATTAAAGGATATACAACGAGAAACATCGTTTGACAACCTTTAAATAGTTTTAATAACTATCTCAAAAATTGTCGCTCTGATGCAAACAACTGATGAGTTATCTACTTAAATTTGTTGAACAAAACGACTTACGTATTTTAAGCATGCTAACCTTTAGCCCGGTAAGCAAATTAAAAAAAAAAAACGCAATATGTAGGCTACACGAGAACGGAGACGTCGAGTAACCAAAACAAATGCGTTAAACAAATTCGTACACGTTATTTATCAATTTAACTCTAGAATTAAAGGATATACAACGAGAAACATCGTTTGACAACCTTTAAATAGTTTTAATAACTATCTCAGAAATTGTCGCTCTGATGCAAACAACTGATTAGTTATCTACTTAAATTTGTTGAACAAAACGACTTACGTATTTTAAGCATGCTAACCTTTAGCCCGGTAAGCAAATTAAAAAAAAAAACGCAATATGTAGGCTACACGAGGACGGAGACGTCGAGTAACCAAAACAAATGCGTTAAACAAATTCGTACACGTTACTTATCAATTTAACTCTAGAATTAAAGGATGTACAACGAGAAACAACGTTTGACAACCTTTAAACAGTTTTAATAACTATCTCAAAAATTGTCGCTCTGATGCAAACAACTGATGAGTTATCTACTTAAATTTGTTGAACAAAACGACTTACGTATTTTAAGCATGCTAACCTTTAGCCCGGTAAGCAAATTAAAAAAAACGCAATATGTAGGCTACATGAGAACGGAGACGTCGAGTAACCAAAACAAATGCGTTAAACAAATTCGTACACGTTATTTATCAATTTAACTCTAGAATTAAAGGATGTACAACGAGAAACAACGTTTGACAACCTTTAAACAGTTTTAATAACTATCTCAAAAATTGTCGCTCTGATGCAAACAACTGATGAGTTATCTACTTAAATTTGTTGAACAAAACGACTTACGTATTTTGAGCATGCTAACCTTTAGCCCGGTAAGCAAATTAAAAAAAAAACGCAATATGTAGGCTACACGAGAACGGAGACGGCGAGTAACCAAAACAAATGCGTTAAACAAATTCGTACACGTTATTTATCAATTTAACTCTAGAATTAAAGGATGTACAACGAGAAACATCGTTTGACAACCTTTAAACAGTTTTAATAACTATCTCAAAAATTGTCGCTCTGATGCAAACAACTGATGAGTTATCTACTTAAATTTGTTGAACAAAACGACTTACGTATTTTAAGCATGCTAACCTTTAGCCCGGTAAGCAAGTTAAAAAAAAAAAACGCAATATGTAGGCTACACGAGAACGGAGACGTCGAGTAACCAAAACAAATGCGTTAAACAAATTCTTACACGTTATTTATAAATTTAACTCTAGAATTAAAGGATATACAACGAGAAACAACGTTTGACAACCTTTAAACAGTTTTAATAACTATCTCAAAAATTGTCGCTCTGATGCAAACAACTGATGAGTTATCTACTTAAATTTGTTGAACAAAACGACTTACGTATTTTAAGCATGCTAACCTTTAGCCCGGTAAGCAAATTAAAAAAAAACGCAATATGTAGGCTACACGAGAACGGAGACGTCGAGTAACCAAAAAAAATGCGTTAAACAAATTCGTACACGTTATTTATCAATTTAACTCTAGAATTAAAGGATATACAACGAGAAACAACGTTTGACAACCTTTAAACAGTTTTAATAACTATCTCAAAAATTGTCGCTCTGATGCAAACAACAAATGAGTTATCTACTTAAATTTGTTGAACAAAACGACTTACGTATTTTAAGCATGCTAACCTTTAGCCCGGTAAGCAAATTAAAAAAAAAACGCAATATGTAGGCTACACGAGAACGGAGACGTCGAGTAACCAAAACAAATTCGTTAAACAAATTCGTACACGTTATTTATCAATTTAACTCTAGAATTAAAGGATGTACAACGAGAAACATCGTTTGACAACCTTTAAACAGTTTTAATAACTATCTCAAAAATTGTCGCTCTGATGTAAACAACTGATGAGTTATCTACTTAAATTTGTTGAACAAAACGACTTACGTATTTTAAGCATGCTAACCTTTAGCCCGGTAAGCAAATTAAAAAAAAAACGCAATATGTAGGCTACACGAGAACGGAGACGTCGAGTAACCAAAACAAATGCGTTAAACAAATTTGTACACGTTATTTATCAATTTAACTCTAGAATTAAAGGATATACAACGAGAAACAACGTTTGACAACCTTTAAATAGTTTTAATAACTATCTCAAAAATTGTCGCTCTGATGCAAACAACTGATGAGTTATCTACTTAAATTTGTTGAACAAAACGACTTACGTATTTTAAGCATGCTAACCTTTAGCCCGGTAAGCAAATTAAAAAAAAACGCAATATGTAGGCTACACGAGAACGGATACGTCGAGTAACCAAAAGAAATGCGTTAAACAAATTCGTACACGTTATTTATCAATTTAACTCTAGAATTAAAGGATATACAACGAGTAACATCGTTTGACAACCTTTAAACAGTTTTAATAAGTATCTCAAAAATTGTCGCTCTGATGCAAACATCTGATGAGTTATCTACTTAATTTTGTTGAACAAAACGACTTACGTATTTTAAGCATGCTAACCTTTAGCCCGGTAAGCAAAAAAAAAAACGCAATATGTAGGCTACACGAGAACGGAGACGTCGAGTAACCAAAACAAATGCGTTAAACAAATTCGTACACGTTATTTATCAATTTAACTCTAGAATTAAAGGATATACAACGAGAAACAACGTTTGACAACCTTTAAACAGTTTTAATAACTATCTCAAAAATTGTCGCTCTGATGCAAACAACTGATGAGTTATCTACTTAAATTTGTTGAACAAAACGACTTACGTATTTTAAGCATGCTAACCTTTATCCCGGTAAGCAAATTAAAAAAAAAAAGGCAATATGTAGGCTACACGAGAACGGAGACGTCGAGTAACCAAAACAAATGCGTTAAACAAATTCGTACACGTTATTTATCAATTTAACTCTAGAATTAAAGGATGTGCAACGAGAAACAACGTTTGACAACCTTTAAACAGTTTTAATAACTATCTCAAAAATTGTCGCTCTGATGCAAACAACTGATGAGTTATCTACTTAAATTTGTTGAACAAAACGACTTACGTATTTTAAGCATGCTAACCTTTAGCCCGGTAAGCAAATTAAAAAAAACGCAATATGTAGGCTACACGAGAACGGAGACGTCGAGTAACCAAAACAAATGCGTTAAACAAATTCGTACACGTTATTTATCAATTTAACTCTAGAATTAAAGGATGTACAACGAGAAACAACGTTTGACAACCTTTAAACAGTTTTAATAACTATCTCAAAAATTGTCGCTCTGATGCAAACAACTGATGAGTTATCTACTCAAATTTGTTGAACAAAACGGCTTACGTATTTTAAGCATGCTAACCTTTAGCCCGGTAAGCAAATTAAAAAAAAAAACGCAATATGTAGGCTACACGAGAACGGAGACGTCGAGTAACCAAAACAAATGCGTTAAACAAATTCGTACACGTTATTTATCAATTTAACTCTAGAATTAAAGGATGTACAACGAGAAACAACGTTTGACAACCTTTAAACAGTTTTAATAACTATCTCAAAAATTGTCGCTCTGATGCAAACAACTGATGAGTTATCTACTTAAATTTGTTGAACAAAACGACTTACGTATTTTAAGCATGCTAACCTTTAGCCCGGTAAGCAAATTAAAAAAAAAACGCAATATGTAGGCTACACGAGAACGGAGACGTCGAGTAACCAAAACAAATGCGTTAAACAAATTCGTACACGTTATTTATCAATTTAACTCTAGAATTAAAGGATATACAACGAGAAACATCGTTTGACAACCTTTAAATAGTTTTAATAACTATCTCAAAAATTGTCGCTCTGATGCAAACAACTGATGAGTTATCTACTTAAATTTGTTGAACAAAACGACTTACGTATTTTAAGCATGCTAACCTTTAGCCCGGTAAGCAAATTAAAAAAAAAAAACGCAATATGTAGGCTACACGAGAACGGAGACGTCGAGTAACCAAAACAAATGCGTTAAACAAATTCGTACACGTTATTTATCAATTTAACTCTAGAATTAAAGGATATACAACGAGAAACATCGTTTGACAACCTTTAAATAGTTTTAATAACTATCTCAGAAATTGTCGCTCTGATGCAAACAACTGATTAGTTATCTACTTAAATTTGTTGAACAAAACGACTTACGTATTTTAAGCATGCTAACCTTTAGCCCGGTAAGCAAATTAAAAAAAAAAACGCAATATGTAGGCTACACGAGGACGGAGACGTCGAGTAACCAAAACAAATGCGTTAAACAAATTCGTACACGTTACTTATCAATTTAACTCTAGAATTAAAGGATGTACAACGAGAAACAACGTTTGACAACCTTTAAACAGTTTTAATAACTATCTCAAAAATTGTCGCTCTGATGCAAACAACTGATGAGTTATCTACTTAAATTTGTTGAACAAAACGACTTACGTATTTTAAGCATGCTAACCTTTAGCCCGGTAAGCAAATTAAAAAAAACGCAATATGTAGGCTACATGAGAACGGAGACGTCGAGTAACCAAAACAAATGCGTTAAACAAATTCGTACACGTTATTTATCAATTTAACTCTAGAATTAAAGGATGTACAACGAGAAACAACGTTTGACAACCTTTAAACAGTTTTAATAACTATCTCAAAAATTGTCGCTCTGATGCAAACAACTGATGAGTTATCTACTCAAATTTGTTGAACAAAACGACTTACGTATTTTAAGCATGCTAACCTTTAGCCCGGTAAGCAAATTAAAAAAAAAACGCAATATGTAGGCTACACGAGAACGGAGACGTCGAGTAACCAAAACAAATGCGTTAAACAAATTCGTACACGTTATTTATCAATTTAACTCTAGAATTAAAGGATGTACAACGAGAAACAACGTTTGACAACCTTTAAACAGTTTTAATAACTATCTCAAAAATTGTCGCTCTGATGCAAACAACTGATGAGTTATCTACTTAAATTTGTTGAACAAAACGACTTACGTATTTTAAGCATGCTAACCTTTAGCCCGGTAAGCAAATTAAAAAAAAAACGCAATATGTAGGCTACACGAGAACGGAGACGTCGAGTAACCAAAATAAATGCGTTAAACAAATTCGTACACGTTATTTATCAATTTAACTCTAGAATTAAAGGATATACAACGAGAAACATCGTTTGACAACCTTTAAATAGTTTTAATAACTATCTCAAAAATTGTCGCTCTGATGCAAACAACTGATGAGTTATCTACTTAAATTTGTTGAACAAAACGACTTACGTATTTTAAGCATGCTAACCTTTAGCCCGGTAAGCAAATTAAAAAAAAACGCAATATGTAGGCTACACGAGAACGGAGACGTCGAGTAACCAAAACAAATGCGTTAAACAAATTCGTACACATTATTTATCAATTTAACTCTAGAATTAAAGGATGTACAACGAGAAACATCGTTTGACAACCTTTAAACAGTTTTAATAACTATCTCAAAAATTGGCGCTATGATGCAAACAACTGATGAGTTATCTACTTAAATTTGTTGAACAAAACGACTTACGTATTTTAAGCATGCTAACCTTTAGCCCGGTAAGCAAATTAAAAAAAAAACGCAATATGTAGGCTACACGAGAACGGAGACGTCGAGTAACCAAAACAAATGCGTTAAACAAATTCTTACACGTTATTTATCAATTTAACTCTAGAATTAAAGGATATACAACGAGAAACAACGTTTGACAACCTTTAAACAGTTTTAATAACTATCTCAAAAATTGTCGCTCTGATGCAAACAACTGATGAGTTATCTACTTAAATTTGTTGAACAAAACGACTTACGTATTTTAAGCATGCTAACCTTTAGCCCGGTAAGCAAATTAAAAAAAAAAACGCAATATGTAGGCTACACGAGAACGGAGACGTCGAGTAACCAAAAAAAATGCGTTAAACAAATTCGTACACGTTATTTATCAATTTAACTCTAGAATTAAAGGATATACAACGAGAAACAACGTTTGACAACCTTTAAACAGTTTTAATAACTATCTCAAAAATTGTCGCTCTGATGCAAACAACTGATGAGTTATCTACTTAAATTTGTTGAACAAAACGACTTATGTATTTTAAGCATGCTAACCTTTAGCCCGGTAAGCAAATTAAAAAAAAACGCAATATGTAGGCTACACGAGAACGGAGACGTCGAGTAACCAAAAGAAATGCGTTAAACAAATTCGTACACGTTATTTATCAATTTAACTCTAGAATTAAAGGATGTACAACGAGAAACATCGTTTGACAACCTTTAAACAGTTTTAATAACTATCTCAAAAATTGTCGCTCTGATGTAAACAACTGATGAGTTATCTACTTAAATTTGTTGAACAAAACGACTTACGTATTCTAAGCATGCTAACCTTTAGCCCGGTAAGCAAATTAAAAAAAAACGCAATATGTAGGCTACACGAGAACGGAGACGTCGAGTAACCAAAAGAAATGCGTTAAACAAATTCGTACACGTTATTTATCAATTTAACTCTAGAATTAAAGGATATACAACGAGAAACATCGTTTAACAACCTTTAAACAGTTTTAATAACTATCTCAAAAATTGTCGCTCTGATGCAAACAACTGATGAGTTATCTACTTAAATTTGTTGAACAAAACAACTTACGTATTTTAAGCATGCTAACCTTTAGCCCGATAAGCAAATTAAAAAAAAAAACGCAATATGTAGGCTACACGAGAACGGAGACGTCGAGTAACCAAAACAAATGCGTTAAACAAATTCGTACACGTTATTTATCAATTTAGCTCTAGAATTAAAGGACGTACAACGAGAAAAAACGTTTGACAACCTTTAAATAGTTTTAATAACTATCTCAAAAATTGTCGCTCTGATGCAAACAACTGATGAGTTATCTACTTAAATTTGTTGAACAAAACGACTTACGTATTTTAAGCATGCTAACCTTTAGCCCGGTAAGCAAATTAAAAAAAAAACGCAATATGTAGGCTACACGAGAACGGAGACGTCGAGTAACCAAAACAAATGCGTTAAACAAATTCGTACACGTTATTTATCAATTTAACTCTAGAATTAAAGGACGTACAACGAGAAACAACGTTTGACAACCTTTAAACAGTTTTAATAACTATCTCAAAAATTGTCGCTCTGATGCAAACAACTGATGAGTTATCTACTTAAATTTGTTGAACAAAACGACTTACGTATTTTAAGCATGCTAACCTTTGGCCCGGTAAGCAAATTAAAAAAAAAAACGCAATATGTAGGCTACACGAGAACGGAGACGTCGAGTAACCAAAACAAATGCGCTAAACAAATTCGTACACGTTATTTATCAATTTAACTCTAGAATTAAAGGATGTACAACGAGAAACATCGTTTGACAACCTTTAAACAGTTTTAATAACTATCTCAAAAATTGTCGCTCTGATGTAAACAACTGATGAGTTATCTACTTAAATTTGTTGAACAAAACGACTTACGTATTTTAAGCATGCTAACCTTTAGCCCGGTAAGCAAATTAAAAAAAAACGCAATATGTAGGCTACACGAGAACGGAGACGTCGAGTAACCAAAAGAAATGCGTTAAACAAATTCGTACACGTTATTTATCAATTTAACTCTAGAATTAAAGGATGTACAACGAGAAACATCGTTTGACAACCTTTAAACAGTTTTAATAACTATCTCAAAAATTGTCGCTCTGATGTAAACAACTGATGAGTTATCTACTTAAATTTGTTGAACAAAACGACTTACGTATTTTAAGCATGCTAACCTTTAGCCCGGTAAGCAAATTAAAAAAAAACGCAATATGTAGGCTACACGAGAACGGAGACGTCGAGTAACCAAAAGAAATGCGTTAAACAAATTCGTACACGTTATTTATCAATTTAACTCTAGAATTAAAGGATATACAACGAGAAACATCGTTTAACAACCTTTAAACAGTTTTAATAACTATCTCAAAAATTGTCGCTCTGATGCAAACAACTGATGAGTTATCTACTTAAATTTGTTGAACAAAACAACTTACGTATTTTAAGCATGCTAACCTTTAGCCCGATAAGCAAATTAAAAAAAAAAACGCAATATGTAGGCTACACGAGAACGGAGACGTCGAGTAACCAAAACAAATGCGTTAAACAAATTCGTACACGTTATTTATCAATTTAACTCTAGAATTAAAGGACGTACAACGAGAAACAACGTTTGACAACCTTTAAATAGTTTTAATAACTATCTCAAAAATTGTCGCTCTGATGCAAACAACTGATGAGTTATCTACTTAAATTTGTTGAACAAAACGACTTACGTATTTTAAGCATGCTAACCTTTAGCCCGGTAAGCAAATTAAAAAAAAAACGCAATATGTAGGCTACACGAGAACGGAGACGTCGAGTAACCAAAACAAATGCGTTAAACAAATTCGTACACGTTATTTATCAATTTAACTCTAGAATTAAAGGACGTACAACGAGAAACAACGTTTGACAACCTTTAAACAGTTTTAATAACTATCTCAAAAATTGTCGCTCTGATGCAAACAACTGATGAGTTATCTACTTAAATTTGTTGAACAAAACAACTTACGTATTTTAAGCATGCTAACCTTTAGCCCGATAAGCAAATTAAAAAAAAAAACGCAATATGTAGGCTACACGAGAACGGAGACGTCGAGTAACCAAAACAAATGCGTTAAACAAATTCGTACACGTTATTTATCAATTTAACTCTAGAATTAAAGGACGTACAACGAGAAACAACGTTTGACAACCTTTAAACAGTTTTAATAACTATCTCAAAAATTGTCGCTCTGATGCAAACAACTGATGAGTTATCTACTTAAATTTGTTGAACAAAACGACTTACGTATTTTAAGCATGCTAACCTTTAGCCCGGTAAGCAAATTAAAAAAAAAACGCAATATGTAGGCTACACGAGAACGGAGACGTCGAGTAACCAAAACAAATGCGTTAAACAAATTCGTACACGTTATTTATCAATTTAACTCTAGAATTAAAGGATATACAACGAGAAACATCGTTTGACAACCTTTAAATAGTTTTAATAACTATCTCAAAAATTGTCGCTCTGATGCAAACAACTGATGAGTTATCTACTTAAATTTGTTGAACAAAACGACTTACGTATTTTAAGCATGCTAACCTTTAGCCCGGTAAGCAAATTAAAAAAAAACGCAATATGTAGGCTACACGAGAACGGAGACGTCGAGTAACCAAAACAAATGCGTTAAACAAATTCGTACACATTATTTATCAATTTAACTCTAGAATTAAAGGATGTACAACGAGAAACATCGTTTGACAACCTTTAAACAGTTTTAATAACTATCTCAAAAATTGGCGCTCTGATGCAAACAACTGATGAGTTATCTACTTAAATTTGTTGAACAAAACGACTTACGTATTTTAAGCATGCTAACCTTTAGCCCGGTAAGCAAATTAAAAAAAAAACGCAATATGTAGGCTACACGAGAACGGAGACGTCGAGTAACCAAAACAAATGCGCTAAACAAATTCGTACACGTTATTTATCAATTTAACTCTAGAATTAAAGGATGTACAACGAGAAACATCGTTTGACAACCTTTAAACAGTTTTAATAACTATCTCAAAAATTGTCGCTCTGATGTAAACAACTGATGAGTTATCTACTTAAATTTGTTGAACAAAACGACTTACGTATTTTAAGCATGCTAACCTTTAGCCCGGTAAGCAAATTAAAAAAAAACGCAATATGTAGGCTACACGAGAACGGAGACGTCGAGTAACCAAAAGAAATGCGTTAAACAAATTCGTACACGTTATTTATCAATTTAACTCTAGAATTAAAGGATGTACAACGAGAAACATCGTTTGACAACCTTTAAACAGTTTTAATAACTATCTCAAAAATTGTCGCTCTGATGTAAACAACTGATGAGTTATCTACTTAAATTTGTTGAACAAAACGACTTACGTATTTTAAGCATGCTAACCTTTAGCCCGGTAAGCAAATTAAAAAAAAACGCAATATGTAGGCTACACGAGAACGGAGACGTCGAGTAACCAAAAGAAATGCGTTAAACAAATTCGTACACGTTATTTATCAATTTAACTCTAGAATTAAAGGATATACAACGAGAAACATCGTTTAACAACCTTTAAACAGTTTTAATAACTATCTCAAAAATTGTCGCTCTGATGCAAACAACTGATGAGTTATCTACTTAAATTTGTTGAACAAAACAACTTACGTATTTTAAGCATGCTAACCTTTAGCCCGATAAGCAAATTAAAAAAAAAAACGCAATATGTAGGCTACACGAGAACGGAGACGTCGAGTAACCAAAACAAATGCGTTAAACAAATTCGTACACGTTATTTATCAATTTAACTCTAGAATTAAAGGACGTACAACGAGAAACAACGTTTGACAACCTTTAAATAGTTTTAATAACTATCTCAAAAATTGTCGCTCTGATGCAAACAACTGATGAGTTATCTACTTAAATTTGTTGAACAAAACGACTTACGTATTTTAAGCATGCTAACCTTTAGCCCGGTAAGCAAATTAAAAAAAAAACGCAATATGTAGGCTACACGAGAACGGAGACGTCGAGTAACCAAAACAAATGCGTTAAACAAATTCGTACACGTTATTTATCAATTTAACTCTAGAATTAAAGGATGTACAACGAGAAACAACGTTTGACAATCTTTAAACAGTTTTAATAACTATCTCAAAAATTGTCGCTCTGATGCAAACAACTGATGAGTTATCTACTTAAATTTGTTGAACAAAACGACTTACGTATTTTAAGCATGCTAACCTTTAGCCCGGTAAGCAAATTAAAAAAAAAACGCAATATGTAGGCTACACGAGAACGGAGACGTCGAGTAACCAAAACAAATGCGTTAAACAAATTCGTACACGTTATTTATCAATTTAACTCTAGAATTAAAGGATGTACAACGAGAAACAACGTTTGACAACCTTTAAACAGTTTTAATAACTATCTCAAAAATTGTCGCTCTGATGCAAACAACTGATGAGTTATCTACTTAAATTTGTTGAACAAAACGACTTACGTATTTTAAGCATGCTAACCTTTAGCCCGGTAAGCAAATTAAAAAAAAAACGCAATATGTAGGCTACACGAGAACGGAGACGTCGAGTAACCAAAACAAATGCGTTAAACAAATTCGTACACGTTATTTATCAATTTGACTCTAGAATTAAAGGATGTACAACGAGAAACAACGTTTGACAACCTTTAAACAGTTTTAATAACTATCTCAAAAATTGTCGCTCTAATGCAAACAACTGATGAGTTATCTACTTAAATTTGTTGAACAAAACGACTTACGTATTTTAAGCATGCTAACCTTTAGCCCGGTAAGCAAATTAAAAAAAAAAACGCAATATGTAGGCTACACGAGAACGGAGACGTCGAGTAACCAAAACAAATGCGTTAAACAAATTCGTACACGTTATTTATCAATTTAACTCTAGAATTAAAGGATGTACAACGAGAAACAACGTTTGACAACCTTTAAACAGTTTTAATAACTATCTCAAAAATTGTCGCTCTGATGTAAACAACTGATGAGTTATCTACTTAAATTTGTTGAACAAAACGACTTACGTATTTTAAGCATGCTAACCTTTAGCCCGGTAAGCAAATTAAAAAAAAACGCAATATGTAGGCTACACGAGAACGGAGACGTCGAGTAACCAAAACAAATGCCTTAAACAAATTCGTACACGTTATTTATCAATTTAACTCTAGAATTAAAGGATATACAACGAGAAACAACGTTTGACAACCTTTAAACAGTTTTAATAACTATCTCAAAAATTGTCGCTCTGATGCAAACAACTGATGAGTTATCTACTTAAATTTGTTGAACAAAACGACTTACGTATTTTAAGCATGCTAACCTTTAGCCCGGTAAGCAAATTAAAAAAAAAAACGCAATATGTAGGCTACACGAGAACGGAGACTTCGAGTAACCAAAACAAATGCGTTAAACAAATTCGTACACGTTATTTATCAATTTAACTCTAGAATTAAAGGATATACAACGAGAAACAACGTTTGACAACCTTTAAACAGTTTTAATAACTATCTCAAAAATTGTCGCTCTGATGCAAACAACTGATGAGTTATCTACTTAAATTTGTTGAACAAAACGACTTACGTATTTTAAGCATGCTAACCTTTAGCCCGGTAAGCAAATTAAAAAAAAAACGCAATATGTAGGCTACACGAGAACGGAGACGTCGAGTAACCAAAACAAATGCGTTAAACAAATTCGTACACGTTATTTATCAATTTAACTCTAGAATTAAAGGATATACAACGAGAAACAACGTTTGACAACCTTTAAACAGTTTTAATAACTATCTCAAAAATTGTCGCTCTGATGCAAACAACGGATGAGTTATCTACCTAAATTTGTTGAACAAAACGACTTACGTATTTTAAGCATGCTAACCTTTAGCCCGGTAAGCAAATTAAAAAAAAAACGCAATATGTAGGCTACACGAGAACGGAGACGTCGAGTAACCAAAACAAATGCGTTAAACAAATTCGTACACGTTATTTATCACTTTAACTCTAGAATTAAAGGATATACAACGAGAAACAACGTTTGACAACCTTTAAACAGTTTTAATAACTATCTCAAAAATTGTCGCTCTGATGCAAACAACGGATGAGTTATCTACTTAAATTTGTTGAACAAAACGACTTACGTATTTTAAGCATGCTAACCTTTAGCCCGGTAAGCAAATTAAAAAAAAAACGCAATATGTAGGCTACACGAGAACGGAGACGTCGAGTAACCAAAACAAATGCGTTAAACAAATTCGTACACGTTATTTATCAATTTAACTCTAGAATTAAAGGATGTACAACGAGAAACAACGTTTGACAACCTTTAAATAGTTTTAATAACTATCTCAAAAATTGTCGCTCTGATGCAAACAACTGATGAGTTATCTACTTAAATTTGTTGAACAAAACGACTTACGTATTTTAGGCATGCTAACCTTTAGCCCGGTAAGCAAATAAAAAAAAAACGCAATATGTAGGCTACACGAGAACGGAGACGTCGAGTAACCAAAACAAATGCGTTTAACAAATTCGTACACGTTATTTATCAATTTAACTCTAGAATTAAATGATATACAACGAGAAACATCGTTTGACAACCTTTAAATAGTTTTAATAACTATCTCAAAAATTGTCGCTCTGATGCAAACAACTGATGAGTTATCTACTTAAATTTGTTGAACAAAACGACTTACGTATTTTAAGCATGCTAACCTTTAGCCCGGTAAGCAAATTAAAAAAAAAACGCAATATGTAGGCTACACGAGAACGGAGACGTCGAGTAACCAAAACAAATGCGTTAAACAAATTCGTACACGTTATTTATCAATTTAACTCTAGAATTAAAGGATATACAACGAGAAACAACGTTTGACAACCTTTAAACAGTTTTGATAACTATCTCAAAAATTGTCGCTCTGATGCAAACAACTGATGAGTTATCTACTCAAATTTGTTGAACAAAACGACTTACGTATTTTAAGCATGCTAACCTTTAGCCCGGTAAGGAAATTAAAAAAAAAAACGCAATATGTAGGCTACACGAGAACGGAGACGTCGAGTAACCAAACCAAATGCGTTAAACAAATTCGTACACGTTATTTATCAATTTAACTCTAGAATTAAAGGATGTACAACGAGAAACAATGTTTGACAACCTTTAAACAGTTTTAATAACTATCTCAAAAATTGTCGCTCTGATGCAAACAACTGATGAGTTATCTACTTAAATTTGTTGAACAAAACGACTTACGTATTTTAAGCATGCTAACCTTTAGCCCGGTAAGCAAATTAAAAAAAAAACGCAATATGTAGGCTACACGAGAACGGAGACGTCGAGTAACCAAAACAAATGCGTTAAACAAATTCGTACACGTTATTTATCAATTTAACTCTAGAATTAAAGGATGTACAACGAGAAACATCGCTTGACAACCTTTAAACAGTTTTAATAACTATCTCAAAAATTGTCGCTCTGATGCAAACAACTGATGAGTTATCTACTTAAATTTATTGAACAAAACGACTTACGTATTTTAAGCATGCTAACCTTTAGCCCGGTAAGCAAATTAAAAAAAAACGCAATATGTAGGCTACACGAGAACGGATACGTCGAGTAACCAAAACAAATGCGTTAAACAAATTCGTACACGTTATTTATCAATTTATCTCTAGAATTAAAGGATGTACAACGAGAAACAACGTTTGACAACCTTTAAACAGTTTTAATAACTATCTCAAAAATTGTCGCTCTGATGCAAACAACTGATGAGTTATCTACTTAAATTTGTTGAACAAAACGACTTACATATTTTAAGCATGCTAACCTTTAGCCCGGTAAGCAAATTAAAAAAAAAACGCAATATGTAGGCTACACGAGAACGGAGACGTCGAGTAACCAAAACAAATGCGTTAAACAAATTCGTACACGTTATTTATCAATTTAACTCTAGAATTAAAGGATATACAACGAGAAACAACGTTTGACAACCTTTAAACAGTTTTAATAACTATCACAAAAATTGTCGCTCTGATGCAAACAACTGATGAGTTATCTACTCAATTTTGTTGAACAAAACGACTTACGTATTTTAAGCATGCTAACCTTTAGCCCGGTAAGCAAATTAAAAAAAAAAACGCAATATGTAGGCTACACGAGAACGGAGACGTCGAGTAACCAAAACAAATGCGTTAAACAAATTCGTACACGTTATTTATCAATTTAACTCTAGAATTAAAGGATGTACAACGAGAAACAACGTTTGACAAATTTTAAACAGTTTTAATAACTATCTCAAAAATTGTCGCTCTGATGCAAACAACTGATGAGTTATCTACTTAAATTTGTTGAACAAAACGACCTACGTATTTTAAGCATGCTAACCTTTAGCCCGGTAAGCAAATTAAAAAAAAACGCAATATGTAGGCTACACGAGAACGGAGACGTCGAGTAACCAAAACAAATGCGTTAAACAAATTCGTACACGTTATTTATCAATTTAACTCTAGAATTAAAGGATGTACAACGAGAAACAACGTTTGACAACCTTTAAATAGTTTTAATAACTATCTCAAAAATTGTCGCTCTGACGTAAACAACTGATGAGTTATCTACTTAAATTTGTTGAACAAAACGACTTACGTATTTTAAGCATGCTAGCCTTTAGCCCGGTAAGCAAATTAAAAAAAAAACGCAATATGTAGGCTACACGAGAACGGAGACGTCGAGTAACCAAAACAAATGCGTTAAACAAATTCGTACACGTTATTTATCAATTTAACTCTAGAATTAAAGGATATACAACGAGAAACAACGTTTGACAACCTTTAAACAGTTTTAATAACTATCTCAAAAATTGTCGCTCTGATGCAAACAACTGATGAGTTATCTACTTAAATTTGTTGAACCAAACGACTTACGTATTTTAAGCATGCTAACCTTTAGCCCGGTAAGCAAATTAAAAAAAAACGCAATATGTAGGCTACACGAGAACGGAGACGTCGAGTAACCAAAACAAATGCGTTAAACAAATTCGTACACGTTATTTATCAATTTAACTCTAGAATTAAAGGATGTACAACGAGAAACAACGTTTGACAACCTTTAAACAGTTTTAATAACTATCTCAAAAATTGTCGCTCTGATGCAAACAACTGATGAGTTATCTACTTAAATTTGTTGAACAAAACGACTTACGTATTTTAAGCATGCTAACCTTTAGCCCGGTAAGCAAATTAAAAAAAAAACGCAATATGTAGGCTACACGAGAACGGAGACTTCGAGTAACCAAAACAAATGCGTTAAACAAATTCGTACACGTTATTTATCAATTTAACTCTAGAATTAAAGGATATACAACGAGAAACAACGTTTGACAACCTTTAAACAGTTTTAATAACTATCTCAAAAATTGTCGCTCTGATGCAAACAACTGATGAGTTATCTACTCAAATTTGTTGAACAAAACGACTTACGTATTTTAAGCATGCTAACCTTTAGCCCGGTAAGCAAATTAAAAAAAAACGCAATATGTAGGCTACACGAGAACGGAGACGTCGAGTAACCAAAAAAATGCGTTAAACAAATTCGTACACGTTATTTATCAATTTAACTCTAGAATTAAAGGATGTACAACGAGAAACATCGTTTGACAACCTTTAAATAGTTTTAATAACTATCTCAAAAATTGTCGCTCTGATGCAAACAACTGATGAGTTATCTACTTAAATTTGTTGAACAAAACGACTTACGTATTTTAAGCATGCTAACCTTTAGCCCGGTAAGCAAATTAAAAAAAAACGCAATATGTAGGCTACACGAGAACGGAGACGTCGAGTAACCAAAACAAATGCGTTAAACAAATTCGTACACGTTATTTATCAATTTAACTCTAGAATTAAAGGATATACAACGAGAAACAACGTTTGACAACCTTTAAACAGTTTTAAAAACTATCTCAAAAATTGTCGCTCTGATGCAAACAACTGATGAGTTATCTACTTAAATTTGTTGAACAAAACGACTTACGTATTTTAAGCATGCTAACCTTTAGCCCGGTAAGCAAATTAAAAAAAAAACGCAATATGTAGGCTACACGAGAACGGAGACGTCGAGTAACCAAAACAAATGCGTTAATCAAATTCGTACACGTTATTTATCAATTTAACTCTAGAATTAAAGGATATACAACGAGAAACATCGTTTGACAACCTTTAAACAGTTTTAATAACTATCTCAAAAATTGTCGCTCTGATGCAAACAACTGATGAGTTATCTACTCAAATTTGTTGAACAAAACGACTTACGTATTTTAAGCATGCTAATCTTTAGCCCGGTAAGCAAATTAAAAAAAAAAACGCAATATGTAGGCTACACGAGAACGGAGACGTCGAGTAACCAAAACAAATGCGTTAAACAAATTCGTACACGTTATATATCAATTTAACTCTAGAATTAAAGGATATACAACGAGAAACAACGTTTGACAACCTTTAAACAGTTTTAATAACTATCTCAAAAATTGTCGCTCTGATGCAAACAACTGATGAGTTATCTACTTAAATTTGTTGAACAAAACGACTTACGTATTTTA
Source organism: Eurosta solidaginis (assembly GCF_040869045.1). Lineage (NCBI taxonomy): Eukaryota > Metazoa > Arthropoda > Insecta > Diptera > Tephritidae > Eurosta > Eurosta solidaginis. The sequence continues at coordinate 407,366 of NW_027136976.1, forward strand.
AGCATGCTAACCTTTAGCCCGGTAAGCAAATTAAAAAAAAACGCAATATGTAGGCTACACGAGAACGGAGACGTCGAGTAACCAAAACAAATGCGTTAAACATATTCGTACACGTTATTTATCAATTTAACTCTAGAATTAAAGGATATACAACGAGAAACAACGTTTGACAACCTTTAAACAGTTTTAATAACTATCTCAAAAATTGTCGCTCTGATACAAACAACTGATGAGTTATCTACTTAAATTTGTTGAACAAAACGACTTACGTATTTTAAGCATGCTAAGCAAATTAAAAAAAAAAAACGCAATATGTAGGCTACACGAGAACGGAGACGTCGAGTAACCAAAACAAATGCGTTAAACAAATTCGTACACGTTATTTATCAATTTAACTCTAGAATTAAAGGATGTACAACGAAAAACATCGCTTGACAACCTTTAAACAGTTTTAATAACTATCTCAAAAATTGTCGCTCTGATGCAAACAACTGATGAGTTATCTACTTAAATTTGTTGAACAAAACGACTTACGTTTTTAAGCATGCTAACTTTTAGCCCGGTAAGCAAATTAAAAAAAAACGCAATATGTAGGCTACACGAGAACGGAGACTTCGAGTAACCAAAACAAATGCGTTAAACAAATTCGTACACGTTATTTATCAATTTATCTCTAGAATTAAAGGATGTACAACGAGAAACAACGTTTGACAACCTTTAAACAGTTTTAATAACTATCTCAAAAATTGTCGCTCTGATGCAAACAACTGATGAGTTATCTACTTAAATTTGTTGAACAAAACGACTTACATATTTTAAGCATGCTAACCTTTAGCCCGGTAAGCAAATTAAAAAAAAAACGCAATATGTAGGCTACACGAGAACGGAGACGTCGAGTAACCAAAACAAATGCGTTAAACAAATTCGTACACGTTATTTATCAATTTAACTCTAGAATTAAAGGATATACAACGAGAAACAACGTTTGACAACCTTTAAACAGTTTTAATAACTATCTCAAAAATTGTCGCTCTGATGCAAACAACTGATGAGTTATCTACTCAAATTTGTTGAACAAAACGACTTACGTATTTTAAGCATGCTAACCTTTAGCCCAGTAAGCAAATTAAAAAAAAAAACGCAATATGTAGGCTACACGAGAACGGAGACGTCGAGTAACCAAAACAAATGCGTTAAACAAATTCGTACACGTTATTTATCAATTTAACTCTAGAATTAAAGGATGTACAACGAGAAACAACGTTTGACAAATTTTAAACAGTTTTAATAACTATCTCAAAAATTGTCGCTCTGATGCAAACAACTGATGAGTTATCTACTTAAATTTGTTGAACAAAACGACTTACGTATTTTAAGCATGCTAACCTTTAGCCCGGTAAGCAAATTAAAAAAAAACGCAATATGTAGGCTACACGAGAACGGAGACGTCGAGTAACCAAAACAAATGCGTTAAACAAATTCGTACACGTTATTTATCAATTTAACTCTAGAATTAAAGGATGTACAACGAGAAACAACGTTTGACAACCTTTAAATAGTTTTAATAACTATCTCAAAAATTGTCGCTCTGATGCAAACAACTGATGAGTTATCTACTTAAATTTGTTGAACAAAACGACTTACGTATTTTAAGCATGCTAACCTTTAGCCCGGTAAGCAAATTAAAAAAAAAACGCAATATGTAGGCTACACGAGAACGGAGACGTCGAGTAACCAAAACAAATGCGTTAAACAAATTCGTACACGTTATTTATCAATTTAACTCTAGAATTAAAGGATATACAACGAGAAACAACGTTTGACAACCTTTAAACAGTTTTAATAACTATCTCAAAAATTGTCGCTCTGATGCAAACAACTGATGAGTTATCTACTTAAATTTGTTGAACAAAACGACTTACGTATTTTAAGCATGCTAACCTTTAGCCCGGTAAGCAAATTAAAAAAAACGCAATATGTAGGCTACACGAGAACGGAGACGTCGAGTAACCAAAACAAATGCGTTAAACAAATTCGTACACGTTATTTATCAATTTAACTCTAGAATTAAAGGATGTACAACGAGAAACAACGTTTGACAACCTTTAAACAGTTTTAATAACTATCTCAAAAATTGTCGCTCTGATGCAAACAACTGATGAGTTATCTACTTAAATTTGTTGAACAAAACGACTTACGTATTTTAAGCATGCTAACCTTTAGCCCGGTAAGCAAATTAAAAAAAAAAACGCAATATGTAGGCTACACGAGAACGGAGACTTCGAGTAACCAAAACAAATGCGTTAAACAAATTCGTACACGTTATTTATCAATTTAACTCTAGAATTAAAGGATATACAACGAGAAACAACGTTTGACAACCTTTAAACAGTTTTAATAACTATCTCAAAAATTGTCGCTCTGATGCAAACAACTGATGAGTTATCTACTCAAATTTGTTGAACAAAACGACTTACGTATTTTAAGCATGCTAACCTTTAGCCCGGTAAGCAAATAAAAAAAAAAACGCAATATGTAGGCTACACGAGAACGGAGACGTCGAGTAACCAAAACAAATGCGTTAAACAAATTCGTACACGTTATTTATCAATTTAACTCTAGAATTAAAGGATGTACAACGAGAAACATCGTTTGACAACCTTTAAATAGTTTTAATAACTATCTCAAAAATTGTCGCTCTGATGCAAACAACTGATGAGTTATCTACTTAAATTTGTTGAACAAAACGACTTACGTATTTTAAGCATGCTAACCTTTAGCCCGGTAAGCAAATTAAAAAAAAACGCAATATGTAGGCTACACGAGAACGGAGACGTCGAGTAACCAAAACAAATGCGTTAAACAAATTCGTACACGTTATTTATCAATTTAACTCTAGAATTAAAGGATATACAACGAGAAACAACGTTTGACAACCTTTAAACAGTTTTAAAAACTATCTCAAAAATTGTCGCTCTGATGCAAACAACTGATGAGTTATCTACTTAAATTTGTTGAACAAAACGACTTACGTATTTTAAGCATGCTAACCTTTAGCCCGGTAAGCAAATTAAAAAAAAAACGCAATATGTAGGCTACACGAGAAGGGAGACGTCGAGTAACCAAAACAAATGCGTTAATCAAATTCGTACACGTTATTTATCAATTTAACTCTAGAATTAAAGGATATACAACGAGAAACATCGTTTGACAACCTTTAAACAGTTTTAATAACTATCTCAAAAATTGTCGCTCTGATGCAAACAACTGATGAGTTATCTACTCAAATTTGTTGAACAAAACGACTTACGTATTTTAAGCATGCTAACCTTTAGCCCGGTAAGCAAATTAAAAAAAAAACGCAATATGTAGGCTACACGAGAACGGAGACGTCGAGTAACCAAAACAAATGCGTTAAACAAATTCGTACACGTTATTTATCAATTTAACTCTAGAATTAAAGGATGTACAACGAGAAACAACGTTTGACAACCTTTAAACAGTTTTAATAACTATCTCAAAAATTGTCGCTCTGATGCAAACAACTGATGAGTTATCTACTTAAATTTGTTGAACAAAACGACTTACGTATTTTAAGCATGCTAACCTTTAGCCCGGTAAGCAAATTAAAAAAAAACGCAATATGTAGGCTACACGAGAACGGAGACGTCGAGTAACCAAAACAAATGCGTTAAACCTATTCGTACACGTTATTTATCAATTTAACTCTAGAATTAAAGGATATACAACGAGAAACAACGTTTGACAACCTTTAAACAGTTTTAATAACTATCTCAAAAATTGTCGCTCTGATGCAAACAACTGATGAGTTATCTACTTAAATTTGTTGAACAAAACGACTTACGTATTTTAAGCATGCTAACCTTTAGCCCGGTAAGCAAATTAAAAAAAAAACGCAATATGTAGGCTACACGAGAACGGAGACGTCGAGTAACCAAAACAAATGCGTTAAACAAATTCGTTCACGTTATTTATCAATTTAACTCTAGAATTAAAGGATATACAACGAGAAACAACGTTTGACAACCTTTAAATAGTTTTAATAACTATCTCAAAAATTGTCGCTCTGATGCAAACAACTGATGAGTTATCTACTTAAATTTGTTGAACAAAACGACTTACGTATTTTAAGCATGCTAACCTTTAGCCCGGTAAGCAAATTAAAAAAAAAACGCAATATGTAGGCTACACGAGAACGGAGACGTCGAGTAACCAAAACAAATGCGTTAAACATATTCGTACACGTTATTTATCAATATAACTCTAGAATTAAAGGATATACAACGAGAAACAACGTTTGACAACCTTTAAACAGTTTTAATAACTATCTCAAAAATTGTCGCTCTGATGCAAACAACTGATGAGTTATCTACTTAAATTTGTTGAACAAAACGACTTACGTATTTTAAGCATGCTAACCTTTAGCCCGGTAAGCAAATTAAAAAAAAAAACGCAATATGTAGGCTACACGAGAACGGAGACGTCGAGTAACCAAAACAAATGCGTTAAACAAATTCGTTCACGTTATTTATCAATTTAACTCTAGAATTAAAGGATATACAACGAGAAACAACGTTTGACAACCTTTAAACAGTTTTAATAACTATCTCAAAAATTGTCGCTCTGATGAAAACAACTGATGAGTTATCTACTCAAATTTGTTGAACAAAACGACTTACGTATTTTAAGCATGCTAACTTTTAGCCCGGTAAGCAAATTAAAAAAAAAAACGCAATATGTAGGCTACACGAGAACGGAGACGTCGAGTAACCAAAACAAATGCGTTAAACAAATTCGTACACGTTATATATCAATTTAACTCTAGAATTAAAGGATATACAACGAGAAACAACGTTTGACAACCTTTAAACAGTTTTAATAACTATCTCAAAAATTGTCGCTCTGATGCAAACAACTGATGAGTTATCTACTTAAATTTGTTGAACAAAACGACTTACGTATTTTAAGCATGATAACCTTTAGCCCGGTAAGCAAATTAAAAAAAAACGCAATATGTAGGCTACACGAGAACGGAGACGTCGAGTAACCAAAACAAATGCGGTAAACATATTCGTACACGTTATTTATCAATTTAACTCTAGAATTAAAGGATATACAACGAGAAACAACGTTTGACAACCTTTAAACAGTTTTAATAACTATCTCAAAAATTGTCGCTCTGATACAAACAACTGATGAGTTATCTACTTAAATTTGTTGAACAAAACGACTTACGTATTTTAAGCATGCTAAGCAAATTAAAAAAAAAAACGCAATATGTAGGCTACACGAGAACGGAGACGTCGAGTAACCAAAACAAATGCGTTAAACAAATTCGTACACGTTATTTATCAATTTAACTCTAGAATTAAAGGATGTACAACGAAAAACATCGCTTGACAACCTTTAAACAGTTTTAATAACTATCTCAAAAATTGTCGCTCTGATGCAAACAACTGATGAGTTATCTACTTAAATTTGTTGAACAAAACGACTTACGTTTTTAAGCATGCTAACTTTTAGCCCGGTAAGCAAATTAAAAAAAAACGCAATATGTAGGCTACACGAGAACGGAGACGTCGAGTAACCAAAACAAATGCGTTAAACAAATTCGTACACGTTATTTATCAATTTATCTCTAGAATTAAAGGATGTACAACGAGAAACAACGTTTGACAACCTTTAAACAGTTTTAATAACTATCTCAAAAATTGTCGCTCTGATGCAAACAACTGATGAGTTATCTACTTAAATTTGTTGAACAAAACGACTTACATATTTTAAGCATGCTAACCTTTAGCCCGGTAAGCAAATTAAAAAAAAAACGCAATATGTAGGCTACACGAGAACGGAGACGTCGAGTAACCAAAACAAATGCGTTAAACAAATTCGTACACGTTATTTATCAATTTAACTCTAGAATTAAAGGATATACAACGAGAAACAACGTTTGACAACCTTTAAACAGTTTTAATAACTATCTCAAAAATTGTCGCTCTGATGCAAACAACTGATGAGTTATCTACTCAAATTTGTTGAACAAAACGACTTACGTATTTTAAGCATGCTAACCTTTAGCCCGGTAAGCAAATTAAAAAAAAAAACGCAATATGTAGGCTACACGAGAACGGAGACGTCGAGTAACCAAAACAAATGCGTTAAACAAATTCGTACACGTTATTTATCAATTTAACTCTAGAATTAAAGGATGTACAACGAGAAACAACGTTTGACAAATTTTAAACAGTTTTAATAACTATCTCAAAAATTGTCGCTCTGATGCAAACAACTGATGAGTTATCTACTTAAATTTGTTGAACAAAACGACTTACGTATTTTAAGCATGCTAACCTTTAGCCCGGTAAGCAAATTAAAAAAAAACGCAATATGTAGGCTACACGAGAACGGAGACGTCGAGTAACCAAAACAAATGCGTTAAACAAATTCGTACACGTTATTTATCAATTTAACTCTAGAATTAAAGGATGTACAACGAGAAACAACGTTTGACAACCTTTAAATAGTTTTAATAACTATCTCAAAAATTGTCGCTCTGATGCAAACAACTGATGAGTTATCTACTTAAATTTGTTGAACAAAACGACTTACGTATTTTAAGCATGCTAACCTTTAGCCCGGTAAGCAAATTAAAAAAAAAACGCAATATGTAGGCTACACGAGAACGGAGACGTCGAGTAACCAAAACAAATGCGTTAAACAAATTCGTACACGTTATTTATCAATTTAACTCTAGAATTAAAGGATATACAACGAGAAACAACGTTTGACAACCTTTAAACAGTTTTAATAACTATCTCAAAAATTGTCGCTCTGATGCAAACAACTGATGAGTTATCTACTTAAATTTGTTGAACAAAACGACTTACGTATTTTAAGCATGCTAACCTTTAGCCCGGTAAGCAAATTAAAAAAAACGCAATATGTAGGCTACACGAGAACGGAGACGTCGAGTAACCAAAACAAATGCGTTAAACAAATTCGTACACGTTATTTATCAATTTAACTCTAGAATTAAAGGATGTACAACGAGAAACAACGTTTGACAACCTTTAAACAGTTTTAATAACTATCTCAAAAATTGTCGCTCTGATGCAAACAACTGATGAGTTATCTACTTAAATTTGTTGAACAAAACGACTTACGTATTTTAAGCATGCTAACCTTTAGCCCGGTAAGCAAATTAAAAAAAAAAACGCAATATGTAGGCTACACGAGAACGGAGACTTCGAGTAACCAAAACAAATGCGTTAAACAAATTCGTACACGTTATTTATCAATTTAACTCTAGAATTAAAGGATATACAACGAGAAACAACGTTTGACAACCTTTAAACAGTTTTAATAACTATCTCAAAAATTGTCGCTCTGATGCAAACAACTGATGAGTTATCTACTCAAATTTGTTGAACAAAACGACTTACGTATTTTAAGCATGCTAACCTTTAGCCCGGTAAGCAAATAAAAAAAAAAACGCAATATGTAGGCTACACGAGAACGGAGACGTCGAGTAACCAAAACAAATGCGTTAAACAAATTCGTACACGTTATTTATCAATTTAACTCTAGAATTAAAGGATGTACAACGAGAAACATCGTTTGACAACCTTTAAATAGTTTTAATAACTATCTCAAAAATTGTCGCTCTGATGCAAACAACTGATGAGTTATCTACTTAAATTTGTTGAACAAAACGACTTACGTATTTTAAGCATGCTAACCTTTAGCCCGGTAAGCAAATTAAAAAAAAAACGCAATATGTAGGCTACACGAGAACGGAGACGTCGAGTAACCAAAACAAATGCGTTAAACAAATTCGTTCACGTTATTTATCAATTTAACTCTAGAATTAAAGGATATACAACGAGAAACAACGTTTGACAACCTTTAAACAGTTTTTATAACTATCTCAAAAATTGTCGCTCTGATGCAAACAACTGATGAGTTATCTACTTAAATTTGTTGAACAAAACGACTTACGTATTTTAAGCATGCTAACCTTTAGCCCGGTAAGCAAATTAAAAAAAAAACGCAATATGTAGGCTACACGAGAACGGAGACGTCGAGTAACCAAAACAAATGCGTTAAACAAATTCGTTCACGTTATTTATCAATTTAACTCTAGAATTAAAGGATATACAACGAGAAACAACGTTTGACAACCTTTAAACAGTTTTAATAACTATCTCAAAAATTGTCGCTCTGATGCAAACAACTGATGAGTTATCTACTTAAATTTGTTGAACAAAACGACTTACGTATTTTAAGCATGCTAACCTTTAGCCCGGTAAGCAAATTAAAAAAAAACGCAATATGTAGGCTACACGAGAACGGAGACGTCGAGTAACCAAAACAAATGCGTTAAACATATTCGTACACGTTATTTATCAATATAACTCTAGAATTAAAGGATATACAACGAGAAACAACGTTTGACAACCTTTAAACAGTTTTAATAACTATCTCAAAAATTGTCGCTCTGATGCAAACAACTGATGAGTTATCTACTTAAATTTGTTGAACAAAACGACTTACGTATTTTAAGCATGCTAACCTTTAGCCCGGTAAGCAAATTAAAAAAAAAAACGCAATATGTAGGCTACACGAGAACGGAGACGTCGAGTAACCAAAACAAATGCGTTAAACAAATTCGTTCACGTTATTTATCAATTTAACTCTAGAATTAAAGGATATACAACGAGAAACAACGTTTGACAACCTTTAAACAGTTTTAATAACTATCTCAAAAATTGTCGCTCTGATGCAAACAACTGATGAGTTATCTACTTAAATTTGTTGAACAAAACGACTTACGTATTTTAAGCATGCTAACTTTAGCCCGGTAAGCAAATTAAAAAAAAACGCAATATGTAGGCTACACGAGAACGGAGACGTCGAGTAACCAAAACAAATGCGTTAAACATATTCGTACACGTTATTTATCAATTTAACTCTAGAATTAAAGGATATACAACGAGAAACAACGTTTGACTACCTTTAAACAGTTTTAATAACTATCTCAAAAATTGTCGCTCTGATGCAAACAACTGATGAGTTATCTACTTAAATTTGTTGAACAAAACGACTTACGTATTTTAAGCATGCTAACCTTTAGCCCGGTAAGCAAATTAAAAAAAAAAAAAACGCAATATGTAGGCTACACGAGAACGGAGACGTCGAGCAACCAAAACAAATGCGTTAAACAAATTCGTACACGTTATTTACCAATTTAACTCTAGAATTAAAGGATGTACAACGAGAAACAACGTTTGACAACCTTTAAACAGTTTTAATAACTATCTCAAAAATTGTCGCTCTGATGCAAACAACTGATGAGTTATCTACTTAAATTTGTTGAACAAAACGACTTACGTATTTTAAGCATGCTAACCTTTAGCCCGGTAAGCAAATTAAAAAAAAAACGCAATATGTAGGCTACACGAGAACGGAGACGTCGAGTAACCAAAACAAATGCGTTAAACAAATTCGTACACGTTATTTATCAATTTAACTCTAGAATTAAAGGATGTACAACGAGAAACAACGTTTGACAACCTTTAAACAGTTTTAATAACTATCTCAAAAATTGTCGCTCTGATGCAAACAACCGATGAGTTATCTACTTAAATTTGTTGAACAAAACGACTTACGTATTTTAAGCATGCTAACCTTTAGCCCGGTAAGCAAATTAAAAAAAAAAACGCAATATGTAGGCTACACGAGAACGGAGACGTCGAGTAACCAAAACAAATACGTTAAACAAATTCGTACACGTTATTTATGAATTTAACTCTAGAATTAAAGGATGTACAACGAGAAACAACGTTTGACAACCTTTAAACAGTTTTAATAACTATCTCAAAAATTGTCGCTCTGATGCAAACAACTGATGAGTTATCTACTTACATTTGTTGAACAAAACGACTTACGTATTTTAAGCATGCTAACCTTTAGCCCGGTAAGCAAATTAAAAAAAAAAACGCAATATGTAGGCTACACGAGAACGGAGACTTCGAGTAACCAAAACAAATGCGTTAAACAAATTCGTACACGCTATTTATCAATTTAACTCTAGAATTAAAGGATATACAACGAGAAACAACGTTTGACAACCTTTAAACAGTTTTAATAACTATCTCAAAAATTGTCGCTCTGATGCAAACAACTGATGAGTTATCTACTTAAATTTGTTGAACAAAACGACTTACGTATTTTAAGCATGCTAACCTTTAGCCCGGTAAGCAAATTAAAAAAAAAAACGCAATATGTAGGCTACACGAGAACGGAGACGTCGAGTAACCAAAACAAATGCGTTAAACATATTCGTACACGTTATTTATCAATTTAACTCTAGAATTAAAGGATATACAACGAGAAACAACGTTTGACAACCTTTAAACAGTTTTAATAACTATCTCAAAAATTGTCGCTCTGATGCAAACAACTGATGAGTTATCTACTTAAATTTGTTGAACAAAACGACCTACGTATTTTAAGCATGCTAACCTTTAGCCCGGTTAGCAAATTAAAAAAAAAAACGCAATATGTAGGCTACACGAGAACGGAGACGTCGAGTAACCAAAACAAATGCGTTAAACAAATTCGTACACGTTATTTATCAATTTAACTCTAGAATTAAAGGATGTACAACGAGAAACAACGTCTGACAACCTTTAAACAGTTTTAATAACTATCTCAAAAATTGTCGCTCTGATGCAAACAACTGATGAGTTATCTACTTAAATTTGTTGAACAAAACGACTTACGTATTTTAAGCATGCTAACCTTTAGCCCGGTAAGCAAATTAAAAAAAAAACGCAATATGTAGGCTACACGAGAACGGAGACTTCGAGTAACCAAAACAAATGCGTTAAACAAATTCGTACACGTTATTTATCAATTTAACTCTAGAATTAAAGGATATACAACGAGAAACAACGTTTGACAACCTTTAAACAGTTTTAATAACTATCTCAAAAATTGTCGCTCTGATGCAAACAACTGATGAGTTATCTACTCAAATTTGTTGAACAAAACGACTTACGTATTTTAAGCATGCTAACCTTTAGCCCGGTAAGCAAATAAAAAAAAAAACGCAATATGTAGGCTACACGAGAACGGAGACGTCGAGTAACCAAAACAAATGCGTTAAACAAATTCGTACACGTTATTTATCAATTTAACTCTAGAATTAAAGGATGTACAACGAGAAACATCGTTTGACAACCTTTAAATAGTTTTAATAACTATCTCAAAAATTGTCGCTCTGATGCAAACAACTGATGAGTTATCTACTTAAATTTGTTGAACAAAACGACTTACGTATTTTAAGCATGCTAACCTTTAGCCCGGTAAGCAAATTAAAAAAAAAACGCAATATGTAGGCTACACGAGAACGGAGACGTCGAGTAACCAAAACAAATGCGTTAAACAAATTCGTTCACGTTATTTATCAATTTAACTCTAGAATTAAAGGATATACAACGAGAAACAACGTTTGACAACCTTTAAACAGTTTTAATAACTATCTCAAAAATTGTCGCTCTGATGCAAACAACTGATGAGTTATCTACTTAAATTTGTTGAACAAAACGACTTACGTATTTTAAGCATGCTAACCTTTAGCCCGGTAAGCAAATTAAAAAAAAAACGCAATATGTAGGCTACACGAGAACGGAGACGTCGAGTAACCAAAACAAATGCGTTAAACAAATTCGTTCACGTTATTTATCAATTTAACTCTAGAATTAAAGGATATACAACGAGAAACAACGTTTGACAACCTTTAAACAGTTTTAATAACTATCTCAAAAATTGTCGCTCTGATGCAAACAACTGATGAGTTATCTACTTAAATTTGTTGAACAAAACGACTTACGTATTTTAAGCATGCTAACCTTTAGCCCGGTAAGCAAATTAAAAAAAAACGCAATATGTAGGCTACACGAGAACGGAGACGTCGAGTAATCAAAACAAATGCGTTAAACATATTCGTACACGTTATTTATCAATATAACTCTAGAATTAAAGGATATACAACGAGAAACAACGTTTGACAACCTTTAAACAGTTTTAATAACTATCTCAAAAATTGTCGCTCTGATGCAAACAACTGATGAGTTATCTACTTAAATTTGTTGAACAAAACGACTTACGTATTTTAAGCATGCTAACCTTTAGCCCGGTAAGCAAATTAAAAAAAAAAACGCAATATGTAGGCTACACGAGAACGGAGACGTCGAGTAACCAAAACAAATGCGTTAAACAAATTCGTTCACGTTATTTATCAATTTAACTCTAGAATTAAAGGATATACAACGAGAAACAACGTTTGACAACCTTTAAACAGTTTTAATAACTATCTCAAAAATTGTCGCTCTGATGCAAACAACTGACGAGTTATCTACTTAAATTTGTTGAACAAAACGACTTACGTATTTTAAGCATGCTAACTTTAGCCCGGTAAGCAAATTAAAAAAAAACGCAATATGTAGGCTACACGAGAACGGAGACGTCGAGTAACCAAAACAAATGCGTTAAACATATTCGTACACGTTATTTATCAATTTAACTCTAGAATTAAAGGATATACAACGAGAAACAACGTTTGACTACCTTTAAACAGTTTTAATAACTATCTCAAAAATTGTCGCTCTGATGCAAACAACTGATGAGTTATCTACTTAAATTTGTTGAACAAAACGACTTACGTATTTTAAGCATGCTAACCTTTAGCCCGGTAAGCAAATTAAAAAAAAAAAAACGCAATATGTAGGCTACACGAGAACGGAGACGTCGAGCAACCAAAACAAATGCGTTAAACAAATTCGTACACGTTATTTATCAATTTAACTCTAGAATTAAAGGATGTACAACGAGAAACAACGTTTGACAACCTTTAAACAGTTTTAATAACTATCTCAAAAATTGTCGCTCTGATGCAAACAACTGATGAGTTATCTACTTAAATTTGTTGAACAAAACGACTTACGTATTTTAAGCATGCTAACCTTTAGCCCGGTAAGCAAATTAAAAAAAAAACGCAATATGTAGGCTACACGAGAACGGAGACGTCGAGTAACCAAAACAAATGCGTTAAACAAATTCGTACACGTTATTTATCAATTTAACTCTAGAATTAAAGGATGTACAACGAGAAACAACGTTTGACAACCTTTAAACAGTTTTAATAACTATCTCAAAAATTGTCGCTCTGATGCAAACAACCGATGAGTTATCTACTTAAATTTGTTGAACAAAACGACTTACGTATTTTAAGCATGCTAACCTTTAGCCCGGTAAGCAAATTAAAAAAAAAAACGCAATATGTAGGCTACACGAGAACGGAGACGTCGAGTAACCAAAACAAATACGTTAAACAAATTCGTACACGTTATTTATGAATTTAACTCTAGAATTAAAGGATGTACAACGAGAAACAACGTTTGACAACCTTTAAACAGTTTTAATAACTATCTCAAAAATTGTCGCTCTGATGCAAACAACTGATGAGTTATCTACTTACATTTGTTGAACAAAACGACTTACGTATTTTAAGCATGCTAACCTTTAGCCCGGTAAGCAAATTAAAAAAAAAAACGCAATATGTAGGCTACACGAGAACGGAGACTTCGAGTAACCAAAACAAATGCGTTAAACAAATTCGTACACGCTATTTATCAATTTAACTCTAGAATTAAAGGATATACAACGAGAAACAACGTTTGACAACCTTTAAACAGTTTTAATAACTATCTCAAAAATTGTCGCTCTGATGCAAACAACTGATGAGTTATCTACTTAAATTTGTTGAACAAAACGACTTACGTATTTTAAGCATGCTAACCTTTAGCCCGGTAAGCAAATTAAAAAAAAAAACGCAATATGTAGGCTACACGAGAACGGAGACGTCGAGTAACCAAAACAAATGCGTTAAACATATTCGTACACGTTATTTATCAATTTAACTCTAGAATTAAAGGATATACAACGAGAAACAACGTTTGACAACCTTTAAACAGTTTTAATAACTATCTCAAAAATTGTCGCTCTGATGCAAACAACTGATGAGTTATCTACTTAAATTTGTTGAACAAAACGACCTACGTATTTTAAGCATGCTAACCTTTAGCCCGGTTAGCAAATTAAAAAAAAAAACGCAATATGTAGGCTACACGAGAACGGAGACGTCGAGTAACCAAAACAAATGCGTTAAACAAATTCGTACACGTTATTTATCAATTTAACTCTAGAATTAAAGGATGTACAACGAGAAACAACGTTTGACAACCTTTAAACAGTTTTAATAACTATCTCAAAAATTGTCGCTCTGATGCAAACAACTGATGAGTTATCTACTTAAATTTGTTGAACAAAACGACTTACGTATTTTAAGCATGCTAACCTTTAGCCCGGTAAGCAAATTAAAAAAAAACGCAATATGTAGGCTACACGAGAACGGAGACGTCGAGTAACCAAAACAAATGCGTTAAACAAATTCGTACACGTTATTTATCAATTTAACTCTAGAATTAAAGGATGTACAACGAGAAACAACGTTTGACAACCTTTAAACAGTTTTAATAACTATCTCAAAAATTGTCGCTCTGATGCAAACAACTGATGAGTTATCTACTTAAATTTGTTGAACAAAACGACTTACGTATTTTAAGCATGCTAACCTTTAGCCCGGTAAGCAAATTAAAAAAAAAAACGCAATATGTAGGCTACACGAGAACGGAGATGTCGAGTAACCAAAACAAATGCGTTAAACAAATTCGTACACGTTATTTATCAATTTAACTCTAGAATTAAAGGATGTACAACGAGAAACAACGTTTGACAACCTTTAAACAGTTTTAATAACTATCTCAAAAATTGTCGCTCTGATGCAAACAACTGATGAGTTATCTACTTAAATTTGTTGAACAAAACGACTTACGTATTTTAAGCATGCTAACCTTTAGCCCGGTAAGCAAATTAAAAAAAAAAACGCAATATGTAGGCTACACGAGAACGGAGACTTCGAGTAACCAAAACAAATGCGTTAAACAAATTCGTACACGTTATTTATCAATTTAACTCTAGAATTAAAGGATATACAACGAGAAACAACGTTTGACAACCTTTAAACAGTTTTAATAACTATCTCAAAAATTGTCGCTCTGATGCAAACAACTGATGAGTTATCTACTCAAATTTGTTGAACAAAACGACTTACGTATTTTAAGCATGCTAACCTTTAGCTCGGTAAGCAAATTAAAAAAAAAAACGCAATATGTAGGCTACACGAGAACGGAGACGTCGAGTAACCAAAACAAATGCGTTAAACAAATTCGTACACGTTATTTATCAATTTAACTCTAGAATTAAAGGATGTACAACGAGAAACAACGTTTGACAACCTTTAAACAGTTTTAATAACTATCTCAAAAATTGTCGCTCTGATGCAAACAACTGATGAGTTATCTAATCAAATTTGTTGAACAAAACGACTTACGTATTTTAAGCATGCTAACCTTTAGCCCGGTAAGCAAATGAAAAAAAAAACGCAATATGTAGGCTACACGAGAACGGAGACGTCGAGTAACCAAAACAAATGCGTTAAACAAATTCGTACACGTTATTTATCAATTTAACTCTAGAATTAAAGGATATACAACGAGAAACATCGTTTGACAACCTTTAAATAGTTTTAATAACTATCTCAAAAATTGTCGCTCTGATGCAAACAACTGATGAGTTATCTACTTAAATTTGTTGAACAAAACGACTTACGTATTTTAAGCATGCTAACCTTTAGCCCGGTAAGCAAATTAAAAAAAACGCAATATGTAGGCTACACGAGAACGGAGACGTCGAGTAACCAAAACAAATGCGTTAAACAAATTCGTACACGTTATTTATCAATTTAACTCTAGAATTAAAGGATATACAACGAGAAACAACGTTTGACAACCTTTAAACAGTCTTAAAAACTATCTCAAAAATTGTCGCTCTGATGCAAACAACTGATGAGTTATCTACTTAAATTTGTTGAACAAAACGACTTACGTATTTTAAGCATGCTAACCTTTAGCCCGGTAAGCAAACAAAAAAAAAAAACGCAATATGTAGGCTACACGAGAACGGAGACGTCGAGTAACCAAAACAAATGCGTTAAACAAATTCGTACACGTTATTTATCAATTTAACTCTAGAATTAAAGGATATACAACGAGAAACGTCGTTTGACAACCTTTAAATAGTTTTAATAACTATCTCAAAAATTGTCGCTCTGATGCAAACAACTGATGAGTTATCTACTTAAATTTGTTGAACAAAACGACTTACGTATTTTAAGCATGCTAACCTTTAGCCCGGTAAGCAAATTAAAAAAAAAAACGCAATATGTAGGCTACACGAGAACGGAGACTTCGAGTAACCAAAACAAATGCGTTAAACAAATTCGTACACGTTATTTATCAATTTAACTCTAGAATTAAAGGATATACAACGAGAAACAACGTTTGACAACCTTTAAACAGTTTTAATAACTATCTCAAAAATTGTCGCTCTGATGCAAACAACTGATGAGTTATCTACTCAAATTTGTTGAACAAAACGACTTACGTATTTTAAGCATGCTAACCTTTAGCTCGGTAAGCAAATTAAAAAAAAAAACGCAATATGTAGGCTACACGAGAACGGAGACGTCGAGTAACCAAAACAAATGCGTTAAACAAATTCGTACACGTTATTTATCAATTTAACTCTAGAATTAAAGGATGTACAACGAGAAACAACGTTTGACAACCTTTAAACAGTTTTAATAACTATCTCAAAAATTGTCGCTCTGATGCAAACAACTGATGAGTTATCTAATCAAATTTGTTGAACAAAACGACTTACGTATTTTAAGCATGCTAACCTTTAGCCCGGTAAGCAAATGAAAAAAAAAACGCAATATGTAGGCTACACGAGAACGGAGACGTCGAGTAACCAAAACAAATGCGTTAAACAAATTCGTACACGTTATTTATCAATTTAACTCTAGAATTAAAGGATATACAACGAGAAACATCGTTTGACAACCTTTAAATAGTTTTAATAACTATCTCAAAAATTGTCGCTCTGATGCAAACAACTGATGAGTTATCTACTTAAATTTGTTGAACAAAACGACTTACGTATTTTAAGCATGCTAACCTTTAGCCCGGTAAGCAAATTAAAAAAAACGCAATATGTAGGCTACACGAGAACGGAGACGTCGAGTAACCAAAACAAATGCGTTAAACAAATTCGTACACGTTATTTATCAATTTAACTCTAGAATTAAAGGATGTACAACGAGAAACAACGTTTGACAACCTTTAAACAGTTTTAATAACTATCTCAAAAATTGTCGCTCTGATGCAAACAACTGATGAGTTATCTACTTAAATTTGTTGAACAAAACGACTTACGTATTTTAAGCATGCTAACCTTTAGCCCGGTAAGCAAATTAAAAAAAAACGCAATATGTAGGCTACACGAGAACGGAGACGTCGAGTAACCAAAACAAATACGTTAAACCTATTCGTACACGTTATTTATCAATTTAACTCTAGAATTAAAGGATATACAACGAGAAACAACGTTTGACAACCTTTAAACAGTTTTAATAACTATCTCAAAAATTGTCGCTCTGATGCAAACAACTGATGAGCTATCTACTTAAATTTGTTGAACAAAACGACTTACGTAGTTTAAGCATGCTAACCTTTAGCCCGGTAAGCAAATTAAAAAAAAAACGCAATATGTAGGCTACACGAGAACGGAGACGTCGAGTAACCAAAACAAATGCGTTAAACAAATTCGTTCACGTTATTTATCAATTTAACTCTAGAATTAAAGGATATACAACGAGAAACAACGTTTGACAACCTTTAAATAGTTTTAATAACTATCTCAAAAATTGTCGCTCTGATGCAAACAACTGATGAGTTATCTACTTAAATTTGTTGAACAAAACGACTTACGTATTTTAAGCATGCTAACCTTTAGCCCGGTAAGCAAATTAAAAAAAAACGCAATATGTAGGCTACACGAGAACGGAGACGTCGAGTAACCAAAACAAATGCGTTAAACATATTCGTACACGTTATTTATCAATATAACTCTAGAATTAAAGGATATACAACGAGAAACAACGTTTGACAACCTTTAAACAGTTTTAATAACTATCTCAAAAATTGTCGCTCTGATGCAAACAACTGATGAGTTATCTACTTAAATTTGTTGAACAAAACGACTTACGTATTTTAAGCATGCTAACCTTTAGCCCGGTAAGCAAATTAAAAAAAAAAACGCAATATGTAGGCTACACGGGAACGGAGACGTCGAGTAACCAAAACAAATGCGTT
The DNA here is from genome assembly GCF_040869045.1 of Eurosta solidaginis. NCBI lineage: Eukaryota > Metazoa > Arthropoda > Insecta > Diptera > Tephritidae > Eurosta > Eurosta solidaginis. Next base: position 425,788 of record NW_027136976.1, read on the forward strand.
AAACAAATTCGTTCACGTTATTTATCAATTTAACTCTAGAATTAAAGGATATACAACGAGAAACAACGTTTGACAACCTTTAAACAGTTTTAATAACTATCTCAAAAATTGTCGCTCTGATGCAAACAACTGATGAGTTATCTACTCAAATTTGTTGAACAAAACGACTTACGTATTTTAAGCATGCTAACCTTTAGCCCGGTAAGCAAATTAAAAAAAAAAAACGCAATATGTAGGCTACACGAGAACGGAGACGTCGAGTAACCAAAACAAATGCGTTAAACAAATTCGTACACGTTATATATCAATTTAACTCTAGAATTAAAGGATCTACAACGAGAAACAACGTTTGACAACCTTTAAACAGTTTTAATAACTATCTCAAAAATTGTCGCTCTGATGCAAACAACTGATGAGTTATCTACTTAAATTTGTTGAACAAAACGACTTACGTATTTTAAGCATGCTAACCTTTAGCCCGGTAAGCAAATTAAAAAAAAACGCAATATGTAGGCTACACGAGAACGGAGACGTCGAGTAACCAAAACAAATGCGTTAAACATATTCGTACACGTTATTTATCAATTTAACTCTAGAATTAAAGGATATACAACGAGAAACAACGTTTGACAACCTTTAAACAGTTTTAATAACTATCTCAAAAATTGTCGCTCTGATACAAACAACTGATGAGTTATCTACTTAAATTTGTTGAACAAAACGACTTACGTATTTTAAGCATGCTAAGCAAATTAAAAAAAAAAACGCAATATGTAGGCTACACGAGAACGGAGACGTCGAGTAACCAAAACAAATGCGTTAAACAAATTCGTACACGTTATTTATCAATTTAACTCTAGAATTAAAGGATGTACAACGAAAAACATCGCTTGACAACCTTTAAACAGTTTTAATAACTATCTCAAAAATTGTCGCTCTGATGCAAACAACTGATGAGTTATCTACTTAAATTTGTTGAACAAAACGACTTACGTTTTTAAGCATGCTAACTTTTAGCCCGGTAAGCAAATTAAAAAAAAACGCAATATGTAGGCTACACGAGAACGGAGACGTCGAGTAACCAAAACAAATGCGTTAAACAAATTCGTACACGTTATTTATCAATTTATCTCTAGAATTAAAGGATGTACAACGAGAAACGTTTGACAACCTTTAAACAGTTTTAATAACTATCTCAAAAATTGTCGCTCTGATGCAAACAACTGATGAGTTATCTACTTAAATTTGTTGAACAAAACGACTTACATATTTTAAGCATGCTAACCTTTAGCCCGGTAAGCAAATTAAAAAAAAAACGCAATATGTAGGCTACACGAGAACGGAGACGTCGAGTAACCAAAACAAATGCGTTAAACAAATTCGTACACGTTATTTATCAATTTAACTCTAGAATTAAAGGATATACAACGAGAAACAACGTTTGACAACCTTTAAACAGTTTTAATAACTATCTCAAAAATTGTCGCTCTGATGCAAACAACTGATGAGTTATCTACTCAAATTTGTTGAACAAAACGACTTACGTATTTTAAGCATGCTAACCTTTAGCCCGGTAAGCAAATTAAAAAAAAAACGCAATATGTAGGCTACACGAGAACGGAGACGTCGAGTAACCAAAACAAATGCGTTAAACAAATTCGTACACGTTATTTATCAATTTAACTCTAGAATTAAAGGATGTACAACGAGAAACAACGTTTGACAAATTTTAAACAGTTTTAATAACTATCTCAAAAATTGTCGCTCTGATGCAAACAACTGATGAGTTATCTACTTAAATTTGTTGAACAAAACGACTTACGTATTTTAAGCATGCTAACCTTTAGCCCGGTAAGCAAATTAAAAAAAAACGCAATATGTAGGCTACACGAGAACGGAGACGTCGAGTAACCAAAACAAATGCGTTAAACAAATTCGTACACGTTATTTATCAATTTAACTCTAGAATTAAAGGATGTACAACGAGAAACAACGTTTGACAACCTTTAAATAGTTTTAATAACTATCTCAAAAATTGTCGCTCTGATGCAAACAACTGATGAGTTATCTACTTAAATTTGTTGAACAAAACGACTTACGTATTTTAAGCATGCTAACCTTTAGCCCGGTAAGCAAATTAAAAAAAAAACGCAATATGTAGGCTACACGAGAACGGAGACGTCGAGTAACCAAAACAAATGCGTTAAACAAATTCGTACACGTTATTTATCAATTTAACTCTAGAATTAAAGGATATACAACGAGAAACAACGTTTGACAACCTTTAAACAGTTTTAATAACTATCTCAAAAATTGTCGCTCTGATGCAAACAACTGATGAGTTATCTACTTAAATTTGTTGAACAAAACGACTTACGTATTTTAAGCATGCTAACCTTTAGCCCGGTAAGCAAATTAAAAAAACGCAATATGTAGGCTACACGAGAACGGAGACGTCGAGTAACCAAAACAAATGCGTTAAACAAATTCGTACACGTTATTTATCAATTTAACTCTAGAATTAAAGGATGTACAACGAGAAACAACGTTTGACAACCTTTAAACAGTTTTAATAACTATCTCAAAAATTGTCGCTCTGATGCAAACAACTGATGAGTTATCTACTTAAATTTGTTGAACAAAACGACTTACGTATTTTAAGCATGCTAACCTTTAGCCCGGTAAGCAAATTAAAAAAAAAAACGCAATATGTAGGCTACACGAGAACGGAGACTTCGAGTAACCAAAACAAATGCGTTAAACAAATTCGTACACGTTATTTATCAATTTAACTCTAGAATTAAAGGATATACAACGAGAAACAACGTTTGACAACCTTTAAACAGTTTTAATAACTATCTCAAAAATTGTCGCTCTGATGCAAACAACTGATGAGTTATCTACTCAAATTTGTTGAACAAAACGACTTACGTATTTTAAGCATGCTAACTTTTAGCCCGGTAAGCAAATTAAAAAAAAAACGCAATATGTAGGCTACACGAGAACGGAGACGTCGAGTAACCAAAACAAATGCGTTAAACAAATTCGTTCACGTTATTTATCAATTTAACTCTAGAATTAAAGGATATACAACGAGGAACAACGTTTGACAACCTTTAAACAGTTTTAATAACTATCTCAAAAATTGTCGCTCTGATGCAAACAACTGATGAGTTATCTACTTAAATTTGTTGAACAAAACGACTTACGTATTTTAAGCATGCTAACCTTTAGCCCGGTAAGCAAATTAAAAAAAAAACGCAATATGTAGGCTACACGAGAACGGAGACGTCGAGTAACCAAAACAAATGCGTTAAACAAATTCGTTCACGTTATTTATCAATTTAACTCTAGAATTAAAGGATATACAACGAGAAACAACGTTTGACAACCTTTAAACAGTTTTAATAACTATCTCAAAAATTGTCGCTCTGATGCAAACAACTGATGAGTTATCTACTTAAATTTGTTGAACAAAACGACTTACGTATTTTAAGCATGCTAACCTTTAGCCCGGTAAGCAAATTAAAAAAAAACGCAATATGTAGGCTACACGAGAACGGAGACGTCGAGTAACCAAAACAAATGCGTTAAACATATTCGTACACGTTATTTATCAATATAACTCTAGAATTAAAGGATATACAACGAGAAACAACGTTTGACAACCTTTAAACAGTTTTAATAACTATCTCAAAAATTGTCGCTCTGATGCAAACAACTAATGAGTTATCTACTTAAATTTGTTGAACAAAACGACTTACGTATTTTAAGCATGCTAACCTTTAGCCCGGTAAGCAAATAAAAAAAAAAACGCAATATGTAGGCTACACGAGAACGGAGACATCGAGTAACCAAAACAAATGCGTTAAACAAATTCGTTCACGTTATTTATCAATTTAACTCTAGAATTAAAGGATATACAACGAGAAACAACGTTTGACAACCTTTAAACAGTTTTAATAACTATCTCAAAAATTGTCGCTCTGATGCAAACAACTGATGAGTTATCTACTTAAATTTGTTGAACAAAACGACTTACGTATTTTAAGCATGCTAACCTTTAGCCCGGTAAGCAAATTAAAAAAAAACGCAATATGTAGGCTACACGAGAACGGAGACGTCGAGTAACCAAAACAAATGCGTTAAACATATTCGTACACGTTATTTATCAATTTAACTCTAGAATTAAAGGATATACAACGAGAAACAACGTTTGACTACCTTTAAACAGTTTTAATAACTATCTCAAAAATTGTCGCTCTGATGCAAACAACTGATGAGTTATCTACTTAAATTTGTTGAACAAAACGACTTACGTATTTTAAGCATGCTAACCTTTAGCCCGGTAAGCAAATTAAAAAAAAAAAAACGCAATATGTAGGCTACACGAGAACGGAGACGTCGAGCAACCAAAACAAATGCGTTAAACAAATTCGTACACGTTATTTATCAATTTAACTCTAGAATTAAAGGATGTACAACGAGAAACAACGTTTGACAACCTTTAAACAGTTTTAATAACTATCTCAAAAATTGTCGCTCTGATGCAAACAACTGATGAGTTATCTACTTAAATTTGTTGAACAAAACGACTTACGTATTTTAAGCATGCTAACCTTTAGCCCGGTAAGCAAATTAAAAAAAAAACGCAATATGTAGGCTACACGAGAACGGAGACGTCGAGTAACCAAAACAAATGCGTTAAACAAATTCGTACACGTTATTTATCAATTTAACTCTAGAATTAAAGGATGTACAACGAGAAACAACGTTTGACAACCTTTAAACAGTTTTAATAACTATCTCAAAAATTGTCGCTCTGATGCAAACAACCGATGAGTTATCTACTTAAATTTGTTGAACAAAACGACTTACGTATTTTAAGCATGCTAACCTTTAGCCCGGTAAGCAAATTAAAAAAAAAACGCAATATGTAGGCTACACGAGAACGGAGACGTCGAGTAACCAAAACAAATACGTTAAACAAATTCGTACACGTTATTTATGAATTTAACTCTAGAATTAAAGGATGTACAACGAGAAACAACGTTTGACAACCTTTAAACAGTTTTAATAACTATCTCAAAAATTGTCGCTCTGATGCAAACAACTGATGAGTTATCTACTTACATTTGTTGAACAAAACGACTTACGTATTTTAAGCATGCTAACCTTTAGCCCGGTAAGCAAATTAAAAAAAAAACACAATATGTAGGCTACACGAGAACGGAGACTTCGAGTAACCAAAACAAATGCGTTAAACAAATTCGTACACGTTATTTATCAATTTAACTCTAGAATTAAAGGATATACAACGAGAAACAACGTTTGACAACCTTTAAACAGTTTTAATAACTATCTCAAAAATTGTCGCTCTGATGCAAACAACTGATGAGTTATCTACTTAAATTTGTTGAACAAAACGACTTACGTATTTTAAGCATGCTAACCTTTAGCCCGGTAAGCAAATTAAAAAAAAAACGCAATATGTAGGCTACACGAGAACGGAGACGTCGAGTAACCAAAACAAATGCGTTAAACATATTCGTACACGTTATTTATCAATTTAACTCTAGAATTAAAGGATATACAACGAGAAACAACGTTTGACAACCTTTAAACAGTTTTAATAACTATCTCAAAAATTGTCGCTCTGATGCAAACAACTGATGAGTTATCTACTTAAATTTGTTGAACAAAACGACCTACGTATTTTAAGCATGCTAACCTTTAGCCCGGTAAGCAAATTAAAAAAAAAACGCAATATGTAGGCTACACGAGAACGGAGACGTCGAGTAACCAAAACAAATGCGTTAAACAAATTCGTACACGTTATTTATCAATTTAACTCTAGAATTAAAGGATGTACAACGAGAAACAACGTTTGACAACCTTTAAACAGTTTTAATAACTATCTCAAAAATTGTCGCTCTGATGCAAACAACTGATGAGTTATCTACTTAAATTTGTTGAACAAAACGACTTACGTATTTTAAGCATGCTAACCTTTAGCCCGGTAAGCAAATTAAAAAAAAACGCAATATGTAGGCTACACGAGAACGGAGACGTCGAGTAACCAAAACAAATGCGTTAAACAAATTCGTACACGTTATTTATCAATTTAACTCTAGAATTAAAGGATGTACAACGAGAAACAACGTTTGACAACCTTTAAACAGTTTTAATAACTATCTCAAAAATTGTCGCTCTGATGCAAACAACTGATGAGTTATCTACTTAAATTTGTTGAACAAAACGACTTACGTATTTTAAGCATGCTAACCTTTAGCCCGGTAAGCAAATTAAAAAAAAAACGCAATATGTAGGCTACACGAGAACGGAGACGTCGAGTAACCAAAACAAATGCGTTAAACAAATTCGTACACGTTATTTATCAATTTAACTCTAGAATTAAAGGATGTACAACGAGAAACAACGTTTGACAACCTTTAAACAGTTTTAATAACTATCTCAAAAATTGTCGCTCTGATGCAAACAACTGATGAGTTATCTACTTAAATTTGTTGAACAAAATGACTTACGTATTTTAAGCATGCTAACCTTTAGCCCGGTAAGCAAATTAAAAAAAAAAACGCAATATGTAGGCTACACGAGAACGGAGACTTCGAGTAACCAAAACAAATGCGTTAAACAAAT
>NW_027136977.1:300000-427117 GCF_040869045.1 Eurosta solidaginis
GCATTTGTTTTGGTTACTCGACGTCTCCGTTCTCGTGTAGCCTACATATTGCGTTTTTTTTTTAATTTGCTTACCGGGCTAAAGATTAGCATGCTTAAAATACGTAAGTCGTTTTGTTCAACAAATTTAAGTAGATAACTCATCAGTTGTTTGCATCAGAGCGACAATTTTTGAGATAGTTATTAAAACTGTTTAAAGGTTGTCAAACGTTGTTTCTCGTTGTATATCCTTTAATTCTAGAGTTAAATTGATAAATAACGTGTACGAATTTGTTTAACGCATTTGTTTTGGTTACTCGACGTCTCTGTTCTCGTGTAGCCTACATATTGCGTTTTTTTTTAATTTGCTTACCGGGCTAAAGGTTAGCATGTTTAAAATACGTAAGTCGTTTTGTTCATCAAATTTAAGTAGATAACTCATCAGTTGTTTGCATCAGAGCGATAATTTTTGAGATAGTTATTAAAACTGTTTAAAGGTTGTCAAACGTTCTTTCTCGTTGTATATCCTTTAATTCTAGAGTTAAATTGATAAATAACGTGTACGAATTTGTTTAACGCATTTGTTTTGGTTACTCGACGTCTCCGTTCTCGTGTAGCCTACATATTGCGTTTTTTTTTTAATTTGCTTACCGGGCTAAAGGTTAGCATGCTTAAAATACGTAAGTCGTTTTGTTCAAAAAATTTAAGTAGATAACTCATCAGTTGTTTGCATCAGAGCGACAATTTTTGAGATAGTTATTAAAACTGTTTAAAGGTTGTCAAACGTTGTTTCTCGTTGTATATCCTTTAATTCTAGAGTTAAATTGATAAATAACGTGTACGAATTTGTTTAACGCATTTGTTTTGGTTACTCGAAGTCTCCGTTCTCGTGTAGCCTACATATTGCGTTTTTTTTTTAGTTTGCTTACCGGGCTAAAGGTTAGCATGTTTAAAATACGTAAGTCGTTTTGTTCATCAAATTTAAGTAGATAACTCATCAGTTGTTTGCATCAGAGCGATAATTTTTGAGATAGTTATTAAAACCGTTTAAAGGTTGTCAAACGTTGTTTCTCGTTGTATATCCTTTAATTCTAGAGTTAAATTGATAAATAATGTGTACGAATTTGTTTAACGCATTTGTTTTGGTTACTCGACGTCTCCGTTCTCGTGTAGCCTACATATTGCGTTTTTTTTTTTAATTTGCTTACCGGGCTAACGGTTAGCATGTTTAAAATACGTAGGTCGTTTTGTTCATCAAATTTAAGTAGATAACTCATCAGTTGTTTGCATCAGAGCGATAATTTTTGAGATAGTTATTAAAACTGTTTAAAGGTTGTCAAACGTTGTTTCTCGTTGTATATCCTTTAATTCTAGAGTTAAATTGATAAATAACGTGTACGAATTTGTTTAACGCATTTGTTTTGGTTACTTGACGTCTCCGTTCTCGTGTAGCCTACATATTGCGTTTTTTTTTTAATTTGCTTACCGGGCTAAAGGTTAGCATGTTTAAAATGCGTAAGTCGTTTTGTTCAACAAATTTGAGTAGATAACTCATCAGTTGTTTGCATCAGAGCGACAATTTTTGAGATAGTTATTAAAACTGTTTAAAGGTTGTCAAACGTTGTTTCTCGTTGTATATCCTTTAATTCTAGAGTTAAGTTGATAAATAACGTGTACGAATTTGTTTAACGCATTTGTTTTGGTTACTCGACGTCTCCGTTCTCGTGTAGCCTACATATTGCGTTTTTTTTTTAATTTGCTTACCGGGCTAAAGGTTAACATGTTTAAAATACGTAAGTCGTTTTGTTCATCAAATTTAAGTAGATAACTCATCAGTTGTTTGCATCAGAGCGATAATTTTTGAGATAGTTATTAAAACTGTTTAAAGGTTGTCAAACGTTGTTTCTCGTTGTATATCCTTTAATTCTAGAGTTAAATTGATAAATAACGTGTACGAATTTGTTTAACGCATTTGTTTTGGTTACTCGACGTCTCCGTTCTCGTGTAGCCTACATATTGCGTTTTTTTTTTTAATTTGCTTACCGGGCTAAAGGTTAGCATGTTTAAAATACGTAAGTCGTTTTGTTCATCAAATTTAAGTAGATAACTCATCAGTTGTTTGCATCAGAGCGATAATTTTTGAGATAGTTATTAAAACTGTTTAAAGGTTGTCAAACGTTGTTTCTCGTTGTATATCCTTTAATTCTAGAGTTAGATTGATAAATAACGTGTACGAATTTGTTTAACGCATTTGTTTTGGTTACTCGACGTCTCCGTTCTCGTGTAGCCTACATATTGCGTTTTTTTTTTAATTTGCTTACCGGGCTAAAGGTTAGCATGTTTAAAATACGTAAGTCGGTTTGTTCAACAAATTTGAGTAGATAACTCATCAGTTGTTTGCATCAGAGCGACAATTTTTGAGATAGTTATTAAAACTGTTTAAAGGTTGTCAAACGTTGTTTCTCGTTGTATATCCTTTAATTCTAGAGTTAAGTTGATAAATAACGTGTACGAATTTGTTTAACGCATTTGTTTTGGTTACTCGACGTCTCTGTTCTCGTGTAGCCTACATATTGCGTTTTTTTTTTAATTTGCTTACCGGGCTAAAGGTTAGCATGTTTAAAATACGTAAGTCGTTTTGTTCATCAAATTTAAGTAGATAACTCATCAGTTGTTTGCATCAGAGCGATAATTTTTGAGATAGTTATTAAAATTGTTTAAAGGTTGTCAAACGTTGTTTCTCGTTGTATATCCTTTAATTCTAGAGTTAAATTGATAATAACGTGTACGAATTTGTTTAGCGCATTTGTTTTGGTTACTCGACGTCTCCGTTCTCGTGTAGCCTACATATTGCGTTTTTTTTTTTTTTTGCTTACCGGGCTAAAGGTTAGCATGTTTAAAATACGTAAGTCGTTTTGTTCAACAAATTTGAGTAGATAACTCATCAGTTGTTTGCATCAGAGCGACAATTTTTGAGATAGTTATTAAAACTGTTTAAAGGTTGTCAAACGTTGTTTCTCGTTGTATATCCTTTAATTCTGGAGTTAAAATTGATAAATAACGTGTACGAATTTGTTTAACGCATTTGTTTTGGTTACTCGACGTCTCCGTTCTCGTGTAGCCTACATATTGCGTTTTTTTTTAATTTGCTTACCGGGCTAAAGGTTAGCATGTTTAGAATACGTAAGTCGTTTTGTTCATCATATTTAAGTAGATAACTCATCAGTTGTTTGCATCAGAGCGATAATTTTTGGGATAGTTATTAAAACTGTTTAAAGGTTGTCAAACGTTGTTTCTCGTTGTATATCCTTTAATTCTAGAGTTAAATTGATAAATAACGTGTACGAATTTGTTTAACGCATTTGTTTTGGTTACTCGACGTCTCCGTTCTCGTGTAGCCTACATATTGCGTTTTTTTTTTAATTTGCTTACCGGGCTAAAGGTTAGCATGCTTAAAATACGTAAGTCGTTTTGTTCAACAAATTTAAGTAGATAACTCATCAGTTGTTTGCATCAGAGTAATAATTTTTGAGATAGTTATTAAAACTGTTTAAAGGTTGTCAAACGTTGTTTCTCGTTGTATATCCTTTAATTCTAGAGTTAAATTGATAAATAACGTGTACGAATTTGTTTAACGCATTTGTTTTGGTTACTCGACGTCTCCGTTCTCGTGTAGCCTACATATTGCGTTTTTTTTTTAATTTGCTTACCGGGCTAAAGATTAGCATGCTTAAAATACGTAAGTCGTTTTGTTCAACAAATTTAAGTAGATAACTCATCAGTTGTTTGCATCAGAGCGACAATTTTTGAGATAGTTATTAAAACTGTTTAAAGGTTGTCAAACGTTGTTTCTCGTTGTATATCCTTTAATTCTAGAGTTAAATTGATAAATAACGTGTACGAATTTGTTTAACGCATTTGTTTTGGTTACTCGACGTCTCTGTTCTCGTGTAGCCTACATATTGCGTTTTTTTTTAATTTGCTTACCGGGCTAAAGGTTAGCATGTTTAAAATACGTAAGTCGTTTTGTTCATCAAATTTAAGTAGATAACTCATCAGTTGTTTGCATCAGAGCGATAATTTTTGAGATAGTTATTAAAACTGTTTAAAGGTTGTCAAACGTTCTTTCTCGTTGTATATCCTTTAATTCTAGAGTTAAATTGATAAATAACGTGTACGAATTTGTTTAACGCATTTGTTTTGGTTACTCGACGTCTCCGTTCTCGTGTAGCCTACATATTGCGTTTTTTTTTTAATTTGCTTACCGGGCTAAAGGTTAGCATGCTTAAAATACGTAAGTCGTTTTGTTCAACAAATTTAAGTAGATAACTCATCAGTTGTTTGCATCAGAGCGACAATTTTTGAGATAGTTATTAAAACTGTTTAAAGGTTGTCAAACGTTGTTTCTCGTTTTATATCCTTTAATTCTAGAGTTAAATTGATAAATAACGTGTACGAATTTGTTTAACGCATTTGTTTTGGTTACTCGACGTCTCCGTTCTCGTGTAGCCTACATATTGCGTTTTTTTTTTAATTTGCTTACCGGGCTAAAGGTTAGCATGTTTAAAATACGTAAGTCGTTTTGTTCATCAAATTTAAGTAGTTTGCATCAGAGCGATAATTTTTGAGATAGTTATTAAAACTGTTTAAAGGTTGTCAAACGTTGTTTCTCGTTGTATATCCTTTAATTCTAGAGTTAAATTGATAAATAACGTGTACGAATTTGTTTAACGCATTTGTTTTGGTTACTCGACGTCTCCGTTCTCGTGTAGCCTACATATTTCGTTTTTTTTTAATTTGCTTACCGGGCTAAAGGTTAGCATGCTTAAAATACGTAAGTCGTTTTGTTCAACAAATTTAAGTAGATAACTCATCAGTTGTTTGCATCAGAGCGACAATTTTTGAGATAGTTATTAAAACTGTTTAAAGGTTGTCAAACGTTGTTTCTCGTTGTATATCCTTTAATTCTAGAGTTAAATTGATAAATAACGTGTACGAATTTGTTTAACGCATTTGTTTTGGTTACTCGACGTCTCCGTTCTCGTGTAGCCTACATATTGCGTTTTTTTTTTAATTTGCTTACCGGGCTAAAGGTTAGCATGTTTAAAATACGTAAGTCGTTTTGTTCATCAAATTTAAGTAGATAACTCATCAGTTGTTTGCATCAGAGCGATAATTTTTGAGATAGTTATTAAAACTGTTTAAAGGTTGTCAAACGTTGTTTCTCGTTGTATATCCTTTAATTCTAGAGTTAAATTGATAAATAACGTGTACGAATTTGTTTAACGCATTTGTTTTGGTTACTCGACGTCTCCGTTCTCGTGTAGCCTACATATTGCGTTTTTTTTTTAATTTGCTTACCGGGCTAAAGGTTAGCATGTTTAAAATACGTAAGTCGTTTTGTTCAACAAATTTGAGTAGATAACTCATCAGTTGTTTGCATCAGAGCGACAATTTTTGAGATAGTTATTAAAACTGTTTAAAGGTTGTGAAACGTTGTTTCTCGTTGTATATCCTTTAATTCTAGAGTTAAGTTGATAAATAACGTGTACGAATTTGTTTAACGCATTTTTTTGGTTACTCGACGTCTCCGTTCTCGTGTAGCCTACATATTGCGTTTTTTTTTTAATTTGCTTACCGGGCTAAAGGTTAGCATGTTTAAAATATGTAGGTCGTTTTGTTCATCAAATTTAAGTAGATAACTCATCAGTTGTTTGCATCAGAGCGATAATTTTTGAGATAGTTATTAAAACTGTTTAAAGGTTGTCAAACGTTGTTTCTCGTTGTATATCCTTTAATTCTAGAGTTAAATTGATAAATAACGTGTACGAATTTGTTTAACGCATTTGTTTTGGTTACTCGACGTCTCCGTTCTCGTGTAGCCTACATATTGCGTTTTTTTTTAATTTGCTTACCGGGCTAAAGTTTAGCATGTTTAAAATACGTAAGTCGTCTTGTTCAACAAATTTGAGTAGATAACTCATCAGTTGTTTGCATCAGAGCGACAATTTTTGAGATAGTTATTAAAACTGTTTAAAGGTTGTCAAACGTTGTTTCTCGTTGTATATCCTTTAATTCTAGAGTTAAGTTGATAAATAACGTGTACGAATTTGTTTAACGCATTTGTTTTGGTTACTCGACGTCTCTGTTCTCGTGTAGCCTACATATTGCGTTTTTTTTTTAATTTGCTTACCGGGCTAAAGGTTAGCATGTTTAAAATACGTAAGTCGTTTTGTTCATCAAATTTAAGTAGATAACTCATCAGTTGTTTGCATCAGAGCGATAATTTTTGAGATAGTTATTAAAACTGTTTAAAGGTTGTCAAACGTTGTTTCTCGTTGTATATCCTTTAATTCTAGAGTTAAATTGATAAATAACGTGTACGAATTTGTTTAACGCATTTGTTTTGGTTACTCGACGTCTCCGTTCTCGTGTAGCCTACATATTGCGTTTTTTTTTTAATTTGCTTACCGGGCTAAAGGTTAGCATGCTTAAAATACGTAAGTCGTTTTGTTCAACAAATTTAAGTAGATAACTCATCAGTTGTTTGCATCAGAGCGACAATTTTTGAGATAGTTATTAAAACTGTTTAAAGGTTGTCAAACGTTGTTTCTCGTTGTATATCCTTTAATTCTAGAGTTGAATTGATAAATAACGTGTACGAATTTGTTTAACGCATTTGTTTTGGTTACTCGACGTCTCCGTTCTCGTGTAGCCTACATATTGCGTTTTTTTTTAATTTGCTTACCGGGCTAAAGGTTAGCATGTTTAAAATACGTAAGTCGTTTTGTTCATCAAATTTAAGTAGATAACTCATCAGTTGTTTGCATCAGAGCGATAATTTTTGAAATAGTTATTAAAACTGTTTAAAGGTTGTCAAACGTTGTTTCTCGTTGTATATCCTTTAATTCTAGAGTTAAATTGATAAATAACGTGTACGAATTTGTTTAACGCATTTGTTTTGGTTACTCGACGTCTCCGTTCTCGTGTAGCCTACATATTGCGTTTTTTTTTTAATTTGCTTACCGGGCTAAAGGTTAGCATGTTTAAAATACGTAAGTCGTTTTGTTCAACAAATTTGAGTAGATAACTCATCAGTTGTTTGCATCAGAGCGACAATTTTTGAGATAGTTATTAAAACTGTTTAAAGGTTGTCAAACGTTGTTTCTCGTTGTATATCCTTTAATTCTAGAGTTAAGTTGATAAATAACGTGTACGAATTTGTTTAACGCATTTGTTTTGGTTACTCGAGGTCTCTGTTCTCGTGTAGCCTACATATTGCGTTTTTTTTTAATTTGCTTACCGGGCTAAAGGTTAGCATGTTTAAAATACGTAAGTCGTTTTGTTCATCAAATTTAAGTAGATAACTCATCAGTTGTTTGCATCAGAGCGATAATTTTTGAGATAGTTATTAAAACTGTTTAAAGGTTGTCAAACGTTGTTTCTCGTTGTATATCCTTTAATTCTAGAGTTAAATTGATAAATAACGTGTACGAATTTGTTTAACGCATTTGTTTTGGTTACTCGACGTCTCCGTTCTCGTGTAGCCTACATATTGCGTTTTTTTTTTAATTTGCTTACCGGGCTAAAGGTTAGCATGTTTAAAATACGTAAGTCGTTTTGTTCAACAAATTTGAGTAGATAACTCATCAGTTGTTTGCATCAGAGCGACAATTTTTGAGATAGTTATTAAAACTGTTTAAAGGTTGTCAAACGTTGTTTCTCGTTGTATATCCTTTAATTCTAGAGTTAAATTGATAAATAACGTGTACGAATTTGTTTAACGCATTTGTTTTGGTTACTCGACGTCTCCGTTCTCGTGTAGCCTACATATTGCGTTTTTTTTTAATTTGCTTACCGGGCTAAAGGTTAGCATGTTTAAAATACGTAAGTCGTTTTGTTCATCACATTTAAGTAGATAACTCATCAGTTGTTTGCATCAGAGCGATAATTTTTGAGATAGTTATTAAAACTGTTTAAAGGTCGTCAAACGTTGTTTCTCGTTGTATATCCTTTAATTCTAGAGTTAAATTGATAAATAACGTGTAGGAATTTGTTTAACGCATTTGTTTTGGTTACTCGACGTCTCCGTTCTCGTGTAGCCTACATATTGCGTTTTTTTTTTAATTTGCTTACCGGGCTAAAGGTTAGCATGTTTAAAATACGTAAGTCGTTTTGTTCAACAAATTTGAGTAGATAACTCATCAGTTGTTTGCATCAGAGCGACAATTTTTGAGATAGTTATTAAAACTGTTTAAAGGTTGTCAAACGTTGTTTCTCGTTGTATATCCTTTAATTCTAGAGTTAAATTGATAAATAACGTGTACGAATTTGTTTAACGCATTTGTTTTGGTTACTCGACGTCTCCGTTCTCGTGTAGCCTACATATTGCGTTTTTTTTTAATTTGCTTACCGGGCTAAAGGTTAGCATGTTTAAAATACGTAAGTCGTTTTGTTCATCAAATTTAAGTAGATAACTCATCAGTTGTTTGCATCAGAGCGATAATTTTTGAGATAGTTATTAAAACTGTTTAAAGGTTGTCAAACGTTGTTTCTCGTTGTATATCCTTTAATTCTAGAGTTAAATTGATAAATAACGTGTACGAATTTGTTTAACGCATTTGTTTTGGTTACTCGACGTCTCTGTTCTCGTGTAGCCTACATATTGCGTTTTTTTTTATTTGCTTACCGGGCTAAAGGTTAGCATGTTTAAAATACGTAAGTCGTTTTGTTCATCAAATTTAAGTAGATAACTCATCAGTTGTTTGCATCAGAGCGATAATTTTTGAGATAGTTATTAAAACTGTTTAAAGGTTGTTAAACGTTGTTTCTCGTTGTATATCCTTTAATTCTAGAGTTAAATTGATAAATAACGTGTACGAATTTGTTTAACGCATTTGTTTTGGTTACTCGACGTCTCCGTTCTCGTGTAGCCTACATATTGCGTTTTTTTTTTTTAATTTGCTTACCGGGCTAAAGGTTAGCATGCTTAAAATACGTAAGTCGTTTTGTTCAACAAATTTAAGTAGATAACTCATCAGTTGTTTGCATCAGAGCGACAATTTTTGAGATAGTTATTAAAACTGTTTAAAGGTTGTCAAACGTTGTTTCTCGTTGCATATCCTTTAATTCTAGAGTTAAATTGATAAATAACGTGTACGAATTTGTTTAACGCATTTGTTTTGGTTACTCGACGTCTCCGTTCTCGTGTAGCCTACATATTGCGTTTTTTTTTTAATTTGCTTACCGGGCTAAAGGTTAGCATGTTTAAAATACGTAAGTCGTTTTGTTCATCAAATTTAAGTAGATAACTCATCAGTTGTTTGCATCAGAGCGATAATTTTTGAGATAGTTATTAAAACTGTTTAAAGGTTGTCAAACGTTGTTTCTCGTTGTATATCCTTTAACTCTAGAGTTAAATTGATAAATACCGTGTACGAATTTGTTTAACGCATTTGTTTTGGTTACTCGACGTCTCCGTTCTCGTGTAGCCTACATATTGCGTTTTTTTTTTTAATTTGCTTACCGGGCTAAAGGTTAGCATGTTTAAAATACGCAAGTCGTTTTGTTCAACAAATTTGAGTAGATAACTCATCAGTTGTTTGCATCAGAGCGACAATTTTTGAGATAGTTATTAAAACTGTTTAAAGGTTGTCAAACGTTGTTTCTCGTTGTATATCCTTTAATTCTAGAGTTAAGTTGATAAATAACGTGTACGAATTTGTTTAACGCATTTGTTTTGGTTACTCGACGTCTCCGTTCTCGTGTAGCCTACATATTGCGTTTTTTTTTTTAATTTGCTTACCGGGCTAAAGGTTAGCATGTTTAAAATACGTAAGTCGTTTTGTTCATCAAATTTAAGTAGATAACTCATCAGTTGTTTGCATCAGAGCGATAATTTTTGAGATAGTTTTTAAAACTGTTTAAAGGTTGTCAAACGTTGTTTCTCGTTGTATATCCTTTAATTCTAGAGTTAAATTGATAAATAACGTGTACGAATTTGTTTAACGCATTTGTTTTGGTTACTCGACGTCTCCGTTCTCGTGTAGCCTACATATTGCGTTTTTTTTTTAATTTGCTTACCGGGCTAAAGGTTAGCATGTCTAAAATACGTAAGTCGTTTTGTTCATCAAATTTAAGTAGATAACTCATCAGTTGTTTGCATCAGAGCGACAATTTTTGAGATAGTTATTAAAACTGTTTAAAGGTTGTCAAACGTTGTTTCTCGTTGTATATCCTTTAATTCTAGAGTTAAATTGATAAATAACGTGTACGAATTTGTTTAACGCATTTGTTTTGGTTACTCGACGTCTCCGTTCTCGTATAGCCTACATATTGCGTTTTTTTTTTAATTTGCTTACCGGGCTAAAGGTTAGCATGTTTAAAATACGTAAGTCGTTTTGTTCATCAAATTTAAGTAGATAACTCATCAGTTGTTTGCATCAGAGCGATAAATTTTGAGATAGTTATTAAAACTGTTTAAAGGTTGTCAAACGTTGTTTCTGGTTGTATATCCTTTAATTCTAGAGTTAAATTGATAAATAACGTGTACACATTTTGTTTAACGCATTTGTTTTGGTTACTCGACGTCTCCGTTCTCGTGTAGCCTACATATTGCGTTTTTTTTTTAATTTGCTTACCGGGCTAAAGGTTAGCATGTTTAAAATACGTAAGTCGTTTTGTTCAACAAATTTGAGTAGATAACTCATCAGTTGTTTGCATCAGAGCGACAATTTTTGAGATAGTTATTAAAACTGTTTAAAGGTTGTCAAACGTTGTTTCTCGTTGTATATCCTTTAATTCTAGAGTTAAGTTGATAAATAACGTGTACGAATTTGTTTAACGCATTTGTTTTGGTTACTCGACGTCTCCGTTCTCGTGTAGCCTACATATTTCGTTTTTGTTTTAATTTGCTTACCGGGCTAAAGGTTAGCATGTTTAAAATACGTAAGTCGTTTTGTTCATCAAATTTAAGTAGATAACACATCAGTTGTTTGCATCAGAGCGATAATTTTTGAGATAGTTATTAAAACTGTTTAAAGGTTGTCAAACGTTGTTTCTCGTTGTATATCCTTTAATTCTAGAGTTAAATTGATAAATAACGTGTACGAATTTGTTTAACGCATTTGTTTTGGTTACTCGACGTCTCCGTTCTCGTGTAGCCTACATATTGCGTTTTTTTTTTAATTTGCTTACCGGGCTAAAGGTTAGCATGTTTAAAATACGTAAGTCGTTTTGTTCATCAAATTTAAGTAGATAACTCATCAGTTGTTTGCATCAGAGCGACAATTTTTGAGATAGTTATTAAAACTGTTTAAAGGTTGTAAAACGTTGTTTCTCGTTGTATATCCTTTAATTCTAGAGTTAAATTGATAAATAACGTGTACGAATTTGTTTAACGCATTTGTTTTGGTTACTCGACGTCTCCGTTCTCGTGTAGCCTACATATTGCGTTTTTTTTAATTTGCTTACCGGGCTAAAGTTTAGCATGTTTAAAATACGTAAGTCGTCTTGTTCAACAAATTTGAGTAGATAACTCATCAGTTGTTTGCATCAGAGCGACAATTTTTGAGATAGTTATTAAAACTGTTTAAAGGTTGTCAAACGTTGTTTCTCGTTGTATATCCTTTAATTCTAGAGTTAAGTTGATAAATAACGTGTACGAATTTGTTTAGCGCATTTGTTTTGGTTACTCGACGTCTCTGTTCTCGTGTAGCCTACATATTGCGTTTTTTTTTTAATTTGCTTACCGGGCTAAAGGTTAGCATGTTTAAAATACGTAAGTCGTTTTGTTCATCAAATTTAAGTAGATAACTCATCAGTTGTTTGCATCAGAGCGATAACTTTTGAGATAGTTATTAAAACTGTTTAAAGGTTGTCAAACGTTGTTTCTCGTTGTATATCCTTTAATTCTAGAGTTAAATTGATAAATAACGTGTACGAATTTGTTTAACGCATTTGTTTTGGTTACTCGACGTCTCCGTTCTCGTGTAGCCTACATATTGCGTTTTTTTTTTTAATTTGCTTACCGGGCTAAAGGTTAGCATGCTTAAAATACGTAAGTCGTTTTGTTCAACAAATTTAAGTAGATAACTCATCAGTTGTTTGCATCAGAGCGACAATTTTTGAGATAGTTATTAAAACTGTTTAAAGGTTGTCAAACGTTGTTTCTCGTTGTATATGCTTTAATTCTAGAGTTGAATTGATAAATAACGTGTAAGAATTTGTTTAACGCATTTGTTTTGGTTACTCGACGTCTCCGTTCTCGTGTAGCCTACATATTGCGTTTTTTTTTAATTTGCTTACCGGGCTAAAGGTTAGCATGTTTAAAATACGTAAGTCGTTTTGTTCATCAAATTTAAGTAGATAACTCATCAGTTGTTTGCATCAGAGCGATAATTTTTGAAATAGTTATTAAAACTGTTTAAAGGTTGTCAAACGTTGTTTCTCGTTGTATATCCTTTAATTCTAGAGTTAAATTGATAAATAACGTGTACGAATTTGTTTAACGCATTTGTTTTGGTTACTCGACGTCTCCGTTCTCGTGTAGCCTACATATTGCGTTTTTTTTTAATTTGCTTACCGGGCTAAAGGTTAGCATGTTTAAAATACGTAAGTCGTTTTGTTCATCAAATTTAAGTAGATAACTCATCAGTTGTTTGCATCAGAGCGATAATTTTTGAAATAGTTATTAAAACTGTTTAAAGGTTGTCAAACGTTGTTTCTCGTTGTATATCCTTTAATTCTAGAGTTAAATTGATAAATAACGTGTACGAATTTGTTTAACGCATTTGTTTTGGTTACTCGACGTCTCCGTTCTCGTGTAGCCTACATATTGCGTTTTTTTTTTAATTTGCTTACCGGGCTAAAGGCTAGCATGTTTAAAATACGTAAGTCGTTTTGTTCAACAAATTTGAGTAGATAACTCATCAGTTGTTTGCATCAGAGCGACAATTTTTGAGATAGTTATTAAAACTGTTTAAAGGTTGTCAAACGTTGTTTCTCGTTGTATATCCTTTAATTCTAGAGTTAAGTTGATAAATAACGTGTACGAATTTGTTTAACGCATTTGTTTTGGTTACTCGAGGTCTCTGTTCTCGTGTAGCCTACATATTGCGTTTTTTTTTAATTTGCTTACCGGGCTAAAGGTTAGCATGTTTAAAATACGTAAGTCGTTTTGTTCATCAAATTTAAGTAGATAACTCATCAGTTGTTTGCATCAGAGCGATAATTTTTGAGATAGTTATTAAAACTGTTTAAAGGCTGTCAAACGTTGTTTCTCGTTGTATATCCTTTAATTCTAGAGTTAAATTGATAAATAACGTGTACGAATTTGTTTAACGCATTTGTTTTGGTTACTCGACGTCTCCGTTCTCGTGTAGCCTACATATTGCGTTTTTTTTTTAATTTGCTTACCGGGCTAAAGGTTAGCATGTTTAAAATACGTAAGTCGTTTTGTTCAACAAATTTGAGTAGATAACTCATCAGTTGTTTGCATCAGAGCGACAATTTTTGAGATAGTTATTAAAACTGTTTAAAGGTTGTCAAACGTTGTTTCTCGTTGTATATCCTTTAATTCTAGAGTTAAATTGATAAATAACGTGTACGAATTTGTTTAACGCATTTGTTTTGGTTACTCGACGTCTCCGTTCTCGTGTAGCCTACATATTGCGTTTTTTTTTAATTTGCTTACCGGGCTAAAGGTTAGCATGTTTAAAATACGTAAGTCGTTTTGTTCATCAAATTTAAGTAGATAACTCATCAGTTGTTTGCATCAGAGCGATAATTTTTGAGATAGTTATTAAAACTGTTTAAAGGTTGTCAAACGTTGTTTCTCGTTGTATATCCTTTAATTCTAGAGTTAAATTGATAAATAACGTGTACGAATTTGTTTAACGCATTTGTTTTGGTTACTCGACGTCTCCGTTCTCGTGTAGCCTACATATTGCGTTTTTTTTTTAATTCGCTTACCGAGCTAAAGGTTAGCATGTTTAAAATACGTAAGTCGTTTTGTTCAACAAATTTGAGTAGATAACTCATCAGTTGTTTGCATCAGAGCGACAATTTTTGAGATAGTTATTAAAACTGTTTAAAGGTTGTCAAACGTTGTTTCTCGTTGTATATCCTTTAATTCTAGAGTTAAATTGATAAATAACGTGTACGAATTTGTTTAACGCATTTGTTTTGGTTACTCGACGTCTCTGTTCTCGTGTAGCCTACATATTGCGTTTTTTTTAATTTGCTTACCGGGCTAAAGGTTAGCATGTTTAAAATACGTAAGTCGTTTTGTTCATCAAATTTAAGTAGATAACTCATCAGTTGTTTGCATCAGAGCGATAATTTTTGAGATAGTTATTAAAACTGTTTAAAGGTTGTCAAACGTTGTTTCTCGTTGTATATCCTCTAATTCTAGAGTTAAGTTGATAAATAACGTGTACGAATTTGTTTAACGCATTTGTTTTGGTTACTCGACGTCTCCGTTCTCGTGTAGCCTACATATTGCGTTTTTTTTTTAATTTGCTTACCGGGCTAAAGGTTAGCATGTTCAAAATACGTAAGTCGTTTTGTTCATCAAATTTAAGTAGATAACTCATCAGTTGTTTGCATCAGAGCGATAATTTTTGAGATAGTTTTTAAAACTGTTTAAAGGTTGTCAAACGTTGTTTCTCGTTGTATATCCTTTAATTCTAGAGTTAAATTGATAAATAACGTGTACGAATTTGTTTAACGCATTTGTTTTGGTTACTCGACGTCTCCGTTCTCGTGTAGCCTACATATTGCGTTTTTTTTTTAATTTGCTTACCGGGCTAAAGGTTAGCATGTTTAAAATACGTAAGTCGTTTTGTTCATCAAATTTAAGTAGATAACTCATCAGTTGTTTGCATCAGAGCGACAATTTTTGAGATAGTTATTAAAACTGTTTAAAGGTTGTCAAACGTTGTTTCTCGTTGTATATCCTTTAATTCTAGAGTTAAATTGATAAATAACGTGTACGAATTTGTTTAACGCATTTGTTTTGGTTACTTGACGTCTCCGTTCTCGTATAGCCTACATATTGCGTTTTTTTTTTAATTTGCTTACCGGGCTAAAGGTTAGCATGTTTAAAATACGTAAGTCGTTTTGTTCATCAAATTTAAGTAGATAACTCATCAGTTGTTTGCATCAGAGCGATAAATTTTGAGATAGTTATTAAAACTGTTTAAAGGTTGTCAAACGTTGTTTCTCGTTGTATATGCTTTAATTCTAGAGTTGAATTGATAAATAACGTGTACGAATTTGTTTAACGCATTTGTTTTGGTTACTCGACGTCTCCGTTCTCGTGTAGCCTACATATTGCGTTTTTTTTTAATTTGCTTACCGGGCTAAAGGTTAGCATGTTTAAAATACGTAAGTCGTTTTGTTCATCAAATTTAAGTAGATAACTCATCAGTTGTTTGCATCAGAGCGATAATTTTTGAAATAGTTATTAAAACTGTTTAAAGGTTGTCAAACGTTGTTTCTCGTTGTATATCCTTTAATTCTAGAGTTAAATTGATAAATAACGTGTACGAATTTGTTTAACGCATTTGTTTTGGTTACTCGACGTCTCCGTTCTCGTGTAGCCTACATATTGCGTTTTTTTTTTAATTTGCTTACCGGGCTAAAGGCTAGCATGTTTAAAATACGTAAGTCGTTTTGTTCAACAAATTTGAGTAGATAACTCATCAGTTGTTTGCATCAGAGCGACAATTTTTGAGATAGTTATTAAAACTGTTTAAAGGTTGTCAAACGTTGTTTCTCGTTGTATATCCTTTAATTCTAGAGTTAAGTTGATAAATAACGTGTACGAATTTGTTTAACGCATTTGTTTTGGTTACTCGAGGTCTCTGTTCTCGTGTAGCCTACATATTGCGTTTTTTTTTAATTTGCTTACCGGGCTAAAGGTTAGCATGTTTAAAATACGTAAGTCGTTTTGTTCATCAAATTTAAGTAGATAACTCATCAGTTGTTTGCATCAGAGCGATAATTTTTGAGATAGTTATTAAAACTGTTTAAAGGCTGTCAGACGTTGTTTCTCGTTGTATATCCTTTAATTCTAGAGTTAAATTGATAAATAACGTGTACGAATTTGTTTAACGCATTTGTTTTGGTTACTCGACGTCTCCGTTCTCGTGTAGCCTACATATTGCGTTTTTTTTTTAATTTGCTTACCGGGCTAAAGGTTAGCATGTTTAAAATACGTAAGTCGTTTTGTTCAACAAATTTGAGTAGATAACTCATCAGTTGTTTGCATCAGAGCGACAATTTTTGAGATAGTTATTAAAACTGTTTAAAGGTTGTCAAACGTTGTTTCTCGTTGTATATCCTTTAATTCTAGAGTTAAATTGATAAATAACGTGTACGAATTTGTTTAACGCATTTGTTTTGGTTACTCGACGTCTCCGTTCTCGTGTAGCCTACATATTGCGTTTTTTTTAAATTTGCTTACCGGGCTAAAGGTTAGCATGTTTAAAATACGTAAGTCGTTTTGTTCATCAAATTTAAGTAGATAACTCATCAGTTGTTTGCATCAGAGCGATAATTTTTGAGATAGTTATTAAAACTGTTTAAAGGTTGTCAAACGTTGTTTCTCGTTGTATATCCTTTAATTCTAGAGTTAAATTGATAAATAACGTGTACGAATTTGTTTAACGCATTTGTTTTGGTTACTCGACGTCTCCGTTCTCGTGTAGCCTACATATTGCGTTTTTTTTTTAATTCGCTTACCGAGCTAAAGGTTAGCATGTTTAAAATACGTAAGTCGTTTTGTTCAACAAATTTGAGTAGATAACTCATCAGTTGTTTGCATCAGAGCGACAATTTTTGAGATAGTTATTAAAACTGTTTAAAGGTTGTCAAACGTTGTTTCTCGTTGTATATCCTTTAATTCTAGAGTTAAATTGATAAATAACGTGTACGAATTTGTTTAACGCATTTGTTTTGGTTACTCGACGTCTCTGTTCTCGTGTAGCCTACATATTGCGTTTTTTTTAATTTGCTTACCGGGCTAAAGGTTAGCATGTTTAAAATACGTAAGTCGTTTTGTTCATCAAATTTAAGTAGATAACTCATCAGTTGTTTGCATCAGAGCGATAATTTTTGAGATAGTTATTAAAACTGTTTAAAGCTTGTCAAACGTTGTTTCTCGTTGTATATCCTCTAATTCTAGAGTTAAGTTGATAAATAACGTGTACGAATTTGTTTAACGCATTTGTTTTGGTTACTCGACGTCTCCGTTCTCGTGTAGCCTACATATTGCGTTTTTTTTTTAATTTGCTTACCGGGCTAAAGGTTAGCATGTTCAAAATACGTAAGTCGTTTTGTTCATCAAATTTAAGTAGATAACTCATCAGTTGTTTGCATCAGAGCGATAATTTTTGAGATAGTTTTTAAAACTGTTTAAAGGTTGTCAAACGTTGTTTCTCGTTGTATATCCTTTAATTCTAGAGTTAAATTGATAAATAACGTGTACGAATTTGTTTAACGCATTTGTTTTGGTTACTCGACGTCTCCGTTCTCGTGTAGCCTACATATTGCGTTTTTTTTTTAATTTGCTTACCGGGCTAAAGGTTAGCATGTTTAAAATACGTAAGTCGTTTTGTTCATCAAATTTAAGTAGATAACTCATCAGTTGTTTGCATCAGAGCGACAATTTTTGAGATAGTTATTAAAACTGTTTAAAGGTTGTCAAACGTTGTTTCTCGTTGTATATCCTTTAATTCTAGAGTTAAATTGATAAATAACGTGTACGAATTTGTTTAACGCATTTGTTTTGGTTACTCGAGGTCTCCGTTCTCGTGTAGCCTACATATTGCGTTTTTTTTTAATTTGCTTACCGGGCTAAAGGTTAGCATGTTTAAAATACGTAAGTCGTTTTGTTCATCAAATTTAAGTAGATAACTCATCAGTTGTTTGCATCAGAGCGATAATTTTTGAGATAGTTATTAAAACTGTTTAAAGGTTGTCAAACGTTGTTTCTCGTTGTATATCCTTTAATTCTAGAGTTAAATTGATAAATAACGTGTACGAATTTGTTTAACGCATTTGTTTTGGTTACTCGACGTCTCCGTTCTCGTGTAGCCTACATATTGCGTTTTTTTTTAATTTGCTTACCGGGCTAAAGGTTAGCATGTTTAAAATACGTAAGTCGTTTTGTTCATCAAATTTAAGTAGATAACTCATCAGTTGTTTGCATCAGAGCGATAATTTTTGAGATAGTTATTAAAACTGTTTAAAGGTTGTCAAACGTTGTTTCTCGTTGTATATCCTTTAATTCTAGAGTTAAATTGATAAATAACGTGTACGAATTTGTTTAACGCATTTGTTTTGGTTACTCGACGTCTCTGTTCTCGTGTAGCCTACATATTGCGTTTTTTCTAATTTGCTTACCGGGCTAAAGGTTAGCATGTTTAAAATACGTAAGTCGTTTTGTTCATCAAATTTAAGTAGATAACTCATCAGTTGTTTGCATCAGAGCGATAATTTTTGAGATAGTTATTAAAACTGTTTAAAGGTTGTCAAACGTTGTTTCTCGTTGTATATCCTCTAATTCTAGAGTTAAGTTGATAAATAACGTGTACGAATTTGTTTAACGCATTTGTTTTGGTTACTCGACGTCTCCGTTCTCGTGTAGCCTACATATTGCGTTTTTTTTTTAATTTGCTTACCGGGCTAAAGGTTAGCATGTTCAAAATACGTAAGTCGTTTTGTTCATCAAATTTAAGTAGATAACTCATCAGTTGTTTGCATCAGAGCGATAATTTTTGAGATAGTTTTTAAAACTGTTTAAAGGTTGTCAAACGTTGTTTCTCGTTGTATATCCTTTAATTCTAGAGTTAAATTGATAAATAACGTGTACGAATTTGTTTAACGCATTTGTTTTGGTTACTCGACGTCTCCGTTCTCGTGTAGCCTACATATTGCGTTTTTTTTTTAATTTGCTTACCGGGCTAAAGGTTAGCATGTTTAAAATACGTAAGTCGTTTTGTTCATCAAATTTAAGTAGATAACTCATCAGTTGTTTGCATCAGAGCGACAATTTTTGAGATAGTTATTAAAACTGTTTAAAGGTTGTCAAACGTTGTTTCTCGTTGTATATCCTTTAATTCTAGAGTTAAATTGATAAATAACGTGTACGAATTTGTTTAACGCATTTGTTTTGGTTACTCGACGTCTCCGTTCTCGTATAGCCTACATATTGCGTTTTTTTTTTAATTTGCTTACCGGGCTAAAGGTTAGCATGTTTAAAATACGTAAGTCGTTTTGTTCATCAAATTTAAGTAGATAACTCATCAGTTGTTTGCATCAGAGCGACAATTTTTGAGATAGTTATTAAAACTGTTTAAAGGTTGTCAAACGTTGTTTCTCGTTGTATATCCTTTAATTCTAGAGTTAAATTGATAAATAACGTGTACACATTTTGTTTAACGCATTTGTTTTGGTTACTCGACGTCTCCGTTCTCGTGTAGCCTACATATTGCGTTTTTTTTTTAATTTGCTTACCGGGCTAAAGGTTAGCATGTTTAAAATACGTAAGTCGTTTTGTTCAACAAATTTGAGTAGATAACTCATCAGTTGTTTGCATCAGAGCGACAATTTTTGAGATAGTTATTAAAACTGTTTAAAGGTTGTCAAACGTTGTTTCTCGTTGTATATCCTTTAATTCTAGAGTTAAGTTGATAAATAACGTGTACGAATTTGTTTAACGCATTTGTTTTGGTTACTCGACGTCTCCGTTCTCGTGTAGCCTACATATTTCGTTTTTGTTTTAATTTGCTTACCGGGCTAAAGGTTAGCATGTTTAAAATACGTAAGTCGTTTTGTTCATCAAATTTAAGTAGATAACACATCAGTTGTTTGCATCAGAGCGATAATTTTTGAGATAGTTATTAAAACTGTTTAAAGGTTGTCAAACGTTGTTTCTCGTTGTATATCCTTTAATTCTAGAGTTAAATTGATAAATAACGTGTACGAATTTGTTTAACGCATTTGTTTTGGTTACTCGACGTCTCCGTTCTCGTGTAGCCTACATATTGCGTTTTTTTTTAATTTGCTTACCGGGCTAAAGGTTAGCATGTTTAAAATACGTAAGTCGTTTTGTTCATCAAATTTAAGTAGATAACTCATCAGTTGTTTGCATCAGAGCGACAATTTTTGAGATAGTTATTAAAACTGTTTAAAGGTTGTCAAACGTTGTTTCTCGTTGTATATCCTTTAATTCTAGAGTTAAATTGATAAATAACGTGTACGAATTTGTTTAACGCATTTGTTTTGGTTACTCGACGTCTCCGTTCTCGTGTAGCCTACATATTGCGTTTTTTTTTTAATTTGCTTACCGGGCTAAAGGTTAGCATGTTTAAAATACGTAAGTCGTTTTGTTCATCAAATTTAAGTAGATAACTCATCAGTTGTTTGCATCAGAGCGATAATTTTTGAGATAGTTATTAAAACTGTTTAAAGGTTGTCAAACGTTGTTTCTCGTTGTATATCCTTTAATTCTAGAGTTAAATTGATAAATAACGTGTACGAATTTGTTTAACGCATTTGTTTTGGTTACTCGACGTCTCCGTTCTCGTGTAGCCTACATATTGCGTTTTTTTTTTTAATTTGCTTACCGGGCTAAAGGTTAGCATGTTTAAAATACGTAAGTCGTTTTGTTCAACAAATTTGAGTAGATAACTCATCAGTTGTTTGCATCAGAGCGACAATTTTTGAGATAGTTATTAAAACTGTTTAAAGGTTGTCAAACGTTGTTTCTCGTTGTATATCCTTTAATTCTAGAGTTAAGTTGATAAATAACGTGTACGAATTTGTTTAACGCATTTGTTTTGGTTACTCGACGTCTCCGTTCTCGTGTAGCCTACATATTGCGTTTTTTTTTAATTTGCTTACCGGGCTAAAGGTTAGCATGTTTAAAATACGTAAGTCGTTTTGTTCATCAAATTTAAGTAGATAACTCATCAGTTGTTTGCATCAGAGCGATAATTTTTGAGATAGTTATTAAAACTGTTTAAAGGTTGTCAAACGTTGTTTCTCGTTGTATATCCTTTAATTCTAGAGTTAAATTGATAAATAACGTGTACGAATTTGTTTAACGCATTTGTTTTGGTTACTCGACGTCTCCGTTCTCGTGTAGCCTACATATTGCGTTTTTTTTTTTAATTTGCTTACCGGGCTAAAGGTTAGCATGTTTAAAATACGTAAGTCGTTTTGTTCAACAAATTTGAGTAGATAACTCATCAGTTGTTTGCATCAGAGCGACAATTTTTGAGATAGTTATTAAAACTGTTTAAAGGTTGTCAAACGTTTTTTCTCGTTGTATATCCTTTAATTCTAGAGTTAAGTTGATAAATAACGTGTACGAATTTGTTTAACGCATTTGTTTTGGTTACTCGACGTCTCCGTTCTCGTGTAGCCTACATATTGCGTTTTTTTTTTAATTTGCTTACCGGGCTAAAGGTTAGCATGTTTAAAATACGTGAGTCGTTTTGTTCAACAAATTTGAGTAGATAACTCATCAGTTGTTTGCATCAGAGCGACAATTTTTGAGATAGTTATTAAAACTGTTTAAAGGTTGTCAAACGTTGTTTCTCGTTGTATATCCTTTAATTCTAGAGTTAAGTTGATAAATAACGTGTACGAATTTGTTTAACGCATTTGTTTTGGTTACTCGACGTCTCCGTTCTCGTGTAGCCTACATATTGCGTTTTTTTTTTTTAATTTGCTTACCGGGCTAAAGGTTAGCATGTTTAAAATACGTAAGTCGTTTTGTTCATCAAATTTAAGTAGATAACTCATCAGTTGTTTGCATCAGAGCGATAATTTTTGAGATAGTTATTAAAACTGTTTAAAGGTTGTCAAACGTTGTTTCTCGTTGTATATCCTTTAATTCTAGAGTTAAATTGATAAATAACGTGTACGAATTTGTTTAACGCATTTGTTTTGGTTACTCGACGTCTCCGTTCTCGTGTAGCCTACATATTGCGTTTTTTTTTAATTTGCTTACCGGGCTAAAGGTTAGCATGTTTAAAATACGTAAGTCGTTTTGTTCATCAAATTTAAGTAGATAACTCATCAGTTGTTTGCATCAGAGCGACAATTTTTGAGATAGTTATTAAAACTGTTTAAAGGTTGTCAAACGTTGTTTCTCGTTGTATATCCTTTAATTCTAGAGTTAAATTGATAAATAACGTGTACGAATTTGTTTAACGCATTTGTTTTGGTTACTCGACGTCTCCGTTCTCGTGTAGCCTACATATTGCGTTTTTTTTTAATTTGCTTACCGGGCTAAAGGTTAGCATGTTTAAAATATGTAAGTCGTTTTGTTCATCAAATTTAAGTAGATAACTCATCAGTTGTTTGCATCAGAGCGATAATTTTTGAGATAGTTATTAAAACTGTTTAAAGGTTGTCAAACGTTGTTTCTCGTTGTATATCCTTTAATTCTAGAGTTAAATTGATAAATAACGTGTACGAATTTGTTTAACGCATTTGTTTTGGTTACTCGACGTCTCCGTTCTCGTGTAGCCTACATATTGCGTTTTTTTTTAAATTTGCTTACCGGGCTAAAGGTTAGCATGTTTAAAATACGTAAGTCGTTTTGTTCAACAAATTTGAGTAGATAACTCATCAGATGTTTGCATCAGAGCGACAATTTTTGAGATAGTTATTAAAACTGTTTAAAGGTTGTCAAACGTTGTTTCTCGTTGTATATCCTTTAATTCTAGAGTTAAGTATATAAATAACGTGTACGAATTTGTTTAACGCATTTGTTTTGGTTACTTGACGTCTCCGTTCTCGTGTAGCCTACATATTGCGTTTTTTTTTTAATTTGCTTACCGGGCTAAAGGTTAGCATGTTTAAAATACGTAAGTCGTTTTGTTCATCAAATTTAAGTAGATAACTCATCAGTTGTTTGCATCAGAGCGATAATTTTTGAGATAGTTATTAAAATTGTTTAAAGGTTGTCAAACGTTGTTTCTCGTTGTATATCCTTTAATTCTAGAGTTAAATTGATAAATAACGTGTACGAATTTGTTTAACGCATTTGTTTTGGTTACTCGACGTCTCCGTTCTCGTGTAGCCTACATATTGCGTTTTTTTTTTTTTAATTTGCTTACCGGGCTAAAGGTTAGCATGTTTAAAATACGTAAGTCGTTTTGTTCAACAAATTTGAGTAGATAACTCATCAGTTGTTTGCATCAGAGCGACAATTTTTGAGATAGTTATTAAAACTGTTTAAAGGTTGTCAAACGTTGTTTCTCGTTGTATATCCTTTAATTCTAGAGTTAAATTGATAAATAACGTGTACGAATTTGTTTAACGCATTTGTTTTGGTTACTCGATGTCTCCGTTCTCGTGTAGCCTACATATTGCGTTTTTTTTTTAATTTCCTTACCGGGCTAAAGGTTAGCATGTTTAAACTACGTAAGTCGTTTTGTTCATCATATTTAAGTAGATAACTCATCAGTTGTTTGCATCAGAGCGATAATTTTTGAGATAGTTATTAAAACTGTTTAAAGGTTGTCAAACGTTGTTTCTCGTTGTATATCCTTTAATTCTAGAGTTAAATTGATAAATAACGTGTACGAATTTGTTTAACGCAATTGTTTTGGTTACTCGACGTCTCCGTTCTCGTGTAGCCTACATATTGCGTTTTTTTTTTAATTTGCTTACCGGGCTAAAGGTTAGCATGCTTAAAATACGTAAGTCGTTTTGTTCAACAAATTTAAGTAGATAACTCATCAGTTGTTTGCATCAGAGCGATAATTTTTGAGATAGTTATTAAAACTGTTTAAAGGTTGTCAAACGTTGTTTCTCGTTGTATATCCTTTAATTCTAGAGTTAAATTGATAAATAACGTGTACGAATTTGTTTAACGCATTTGTTTTGGTTAATCGACGTCTCCGTTCTCGTGTAGCCTACATATTGCGTTTTTTTTTTTAATTTGCTTACCCTGCTAAAGGTTAGCATGTTTAAAATACGTAAGTCGTTTTGTTCAACAAATTTAAGTAGATAACTCATCAGTTGTTTGCATCAGAGCGATAATTTTTGAGATAGTTATTAAAACTGTTTAAAGGTTGTCAAACGTTGTTTCTCGTTGTATATCCTTTAATTCTAGAGTTAAATTGATAAATAACGTGTACGAATTTGTTTAACGCATTTGTTTTGGTTACTCGACGTCTCCGTTCTCGTGTAGCCTACATATTGGGTTTTTTTTTTTAATTTGCTTACCGGGCTAAAGGTTAGCATGCTTAAAATACGTAAGTCGTTTTGTTCAACAAATTTAAGTAGATAACTCATCAGTTGTTTGCATCAGAGCGATAATTTTTGAGATAGTTATTAAAACTGTTTAAAGGTTGTCAAACGTTGTTTCTCGTTGTATATCCTTTAATTCTAGAGTTAAATTGATAAATAACGTGTACGAATTTGTTTAACGCATTTGTTTTGGTTAATCGACGTCTCCGTTCTCGTGTAGCCTACATATTGCGTTTTTTTTTTAATTTGCTTACCGGGCTAAAGGTTAGCATGCTTAAAATACGTAAGTCGTTTTGTTCAACAAATTTAAGTAGATAACTCATCAGTTGTTTGCATCAGAGCGATAATTTTTGAGATAGTTATTAAAACTGTTTAAAGGTTGTCAAACGTTGTTTGTCGTTGTATATCCTTTAATTCTAGAGTTAAATTTATAAATAACGTGTACGAATTTGTTCAACGCATTTGTTTTGGTTACTCGTCGTCTCTGTACTCGTGTAGCCTACATATTGCGTTTTTTTTTAATTTGCTTACCGGGCTAAAGGTTAGCATGCTTAAAATACGTAAGTCGTTTTGTTCAACAAATTTAAGTAGATAACTCATCAGTTGTTTGCATCAGAACGACAATTTTTGAGATAGTTATTAAAACTGTTTAAAGGTTGTCAAACGTTGTTTCTCGTTGTATATCCTTTAATTCTAGAGTTAAATTTATAAATAACGTGTACGAATTTGTTCAACGCATTTGTTTTGGTTACTCGTCGTCTCTGTACTCGTGTAGCCTACATATTGCGTTTTTTTTTAATTTGCTTACCGGGCTAAAGGTTAGCATGTTTAAAATACGTAAGTCGTTTTGTTCATCAAATTTAAGTAGATAACTCATCAGTTGTTTGCATCAGAGCGATAATTTTTGAGATAGTTATTAAAACTGTTTAAAGGTTGTCAAACGTTGTTTGTCGTTGTATATCCTTTAATTCTAGAGTTAAATTGATAAATAATGTGTACGAATTTGTTTAACGCATTTGTTTTGGTTACTCGACGTCTCCGTTCTCGTGTAGCCTACATATTGCGTTTTTTTTTTAATTTGCTTACCGAGCTAAAGGTTAGCATGCTTAAAATACGTAAGTCGTTTTGTTCAACAAATTTAAGTAGATAACTCATCAGTTGTTTGCATCAGAGCGACAATTTTTGAGATAGTTATTAAAACTGTTTAAAGGTTGTCAAACGTTGTTTCTCGTTGTATATCCTTTAATTCTAGAGTTAAATTGATAAATAACGTGTACGAATTTGTTTAACGCATTTGTTTTGGTTACTCGACGTCTCCGTTCTCGTGTAGCCTACATATTGCGTTTTTTTTTTAATTTGCTTACCGGGCTAAAGGTTAGCATGTTTAAAATACGTAAGTCGTTTTGTTCATCAAATTTAAGTAGATAACTCATCAGTTGTTTGCATCAGAGCGATAATTTTTGAGATAGTTATTAAAACTGTTTAAAGGTTGTCAAACGTTGTTTCTCGTTGTATATCCTTTAATTCTAGAGTTAAATTGATAAATAACGTGTACGAATTTGTTTAACGCATTTGTTTTGGTAACTCGACGTCTCCGTTCTCGTGTAGCCTACATATTGCGTTTTTTTTTTAATTTGCTTACCGGGCTAAAGGTTAGCATGTTTAAAATACGTAAGTCGTTTTGTTCAACAAATTTGAGTAGATAACTCATCAGTTGTTTGCATCAGAGCGACAATTTTTGAGATAGTTATTAAAACTGTTTAAAGGTTGTCAAACGTTGTTTCTCGTTGTATATCCTTTAATTCTAGAGTTAAGTTGATAAATAACGTGTACGAATTTGTTTAACGCATTTGTTTTGGTTACTCGACGTCTCTGTTCTCGTGTAGCCTACATATTGCGTTTTTTTTAATTTGCTTACCGGGCTAAAGGTTAGCATGTTTAAAATACGTAAGTCGTTTTGTTCATCAAATTTAAGTAGATAACTCATCAGTTGTTTGCATCAGAGCGATAATTTTTGAGATAGTTATTAAAACTGTTTAAAGGTTGTCAAACGTTGTTTCTCGTTGTATATCCTTTAATTCTAGAGTTAAATTGATAAATAACGTGTACGAATTTGTTTAACGCATTTGTTTTGGTTACTCGACGTCTCCGTTCTCGTGTAGCCTACATATTGCGTTTTTTTTTAATTTGCTTACCGGGCTAAAGGTTAGCATGTTTAAAATACGTAAGTCGTTTTGTTCAACAAATTTGAGTAGATAACTCATCAGTTGTTTGCATCAGAGCGACAATTTTTGAGATAGTTATTAAAACTGTTTAAAGGTTGTCAAACGTTGTTTCTCGTTGTATATCCTTTAATTCTAGAGTTAAGTTGATAAATAACGTGTACGAATTTGTTTAACGCATTTGTTTTGGTTACTCGACGTCTCCGTTCTCGTGTAGCCTACATATTGCGTTTTTTTTTTTAATTTGCTTACCGGGCTAAAGGTTAGCATGTTTAAAATACGTAAGTCGTTTTGTTCATCAAATTTAAGTAGATAACTCATCAGTTGTTTGCATCAGAGCGATAATTTTTGAGATAGTTATTAAAACTGTTTAAAGGTTGTCAAACGTTGTTTCTCGTTGTATATCCTTTAATTCTAGAGTTAAATTGATAAATAACGTGTATGAATTTGTTTAACGCATTTGTTTTGGTTACTCGACGTCTCCGTTCTCGTGTAGCCTACATATTGCGTTTTTTTTTTTAATTTGCTTACCGGGCTAAAGGTTAGCATGTTTAAAATACGTAAGTCGTTTTGTTCATCAAATTTAAGTAGATAACTCATCAGTTGTTTGCATCAGAGCGATAATTTTTGAGATAGTTATTAAAACTGTTTAAAGGTTGTCAAACGTTGTTTCTCGTTGTATATCCTTTAATTCTAGAGTTAAATTGATAAATAACGTGTACGAATTTGTTTAACGCATTTGTTTTGGTTACTCGACGTCTCCGTTCTCGTGTAACCTACATATTGCGTTTTTTTTTTAATTTGCTTACCGGGCTAAAGGTTAGCATGTTTAAAATACGTAAGTCGTTTTGTTCATCAAATTTAAGTAGATAACTCGTCAGTTGTTTGCATCAGAGCGATAATTTTTGAGATAGTTATTAAAACTGTTTAAAGGTTGTCAAACGTTGTTTCTCGTTGTATATCCTTTAATTCTAGAGTTAAATGGATAAATAGCGTGTACGAATTTGTTTAACGCATTTGTTTTGGTTACTCGACGTCTCCGTTCTCGTGTAGCCTACATATTGCGTTTTTTTTTTAATTTGCTTACCGGGCTAAAGGTTAGCATGTTTAAAATACGTAAGTCGTTTTGTTCATCAAATTTAAGTAGATAACTCATCAGTTGTTTGCATCAGAGCGATAATTTTTGAGATAGTTATTAAAACTGTTTAAAGGTTGTCAAACGTTGTTTCTCGTTGTATATCCTTTAATTCTAGAGTTAAATTGATAAATAACGTGTACGAATTTGTTTAACGCATTTGTTTTGGTTACTCGACGTCTCCGTTCTCGTGTAGCCTACATATTGCGTTTTTTTTTAATTTGCTTACCGGGCTAAAGGTTAGCATGTTTAAAATACGTAAGTCGTTTTGTTCATCAAATTTAAGTAGATAACTCATCAGTTGTTTGCATCAGAGCGACAATTTTTGAGATAGTTATTAAAACTGTTTAAAGGTTGTCAAACGTTGTTTCTCGTTGTATATCCTTTAATTCTAGAGTTAAATTGATAAATAACGTGTACGAATTTGTTTAACGCATTTGTTTTGGTTACTCGACGTCTCCGTTCTCGTGTAGCCTACATATTGCGTTTTTTTTTTTATTTGCTTACCGGGCTAAAGGTTAGCATGTTTAAAATACGTAAGTCGTTTTGTTCATCAAATTTAAGTAGATAACTCATCAGTTGTTTGCATCAGAGCGATAATTTTTGAAATAGTTATTAAAACTGTTTAAAGGTTGTCAAACGTTGTTTCTCGTTGTATATCCTTTAATTCTAGAGTTAGATTGATAAATAACGTGTACGAATTTGTTTAACGCATTTGTTTTGGTTACTCGACGTCTCTGTTCTGGTGTAGCCTACATATTGCGTTTCTTTTTAATTTGCTTACCGGGCTAAAGGTTAGCATGTTTAAAATACGTAAGTCGTTTTGTTCATCAAATTTAAGTAGATAACTCATCAGTTGTTTGCATCAGAGCGATAATTTTTGAGATAGTTATTAAAACTGTTTAAAGGTTGTCAAACGTTGTTTCTCGTTGTATATCCTTTAATTCTAGAGTTAAATTGATAAATAACGTGTACGAATTTGTTTAACGCATTTGTTTTGGTTACTCGACGTCTCTGTTCTCGTGTAGCCTACATATTGCGTTTTTTTTTTAATTTGCTTACCGGGCTAAAGGTTAGCATGTTTAAAATACGTAAGTCGTTTTGTTCATCAAATTTAAGTAGATAACTCATCAGTTGTTTGCATCAGAGCGATAATTTTTGAGATAGTTATTAAAACTGTTTAAAGGTTGTCAAACGTTGTTTCTCGTTGTATATCCTTTAATTCTAGAGTTAAATTGATAAATAACGTGTACGAATTTGTTTAACGCATTTGTTTTGGTTACTCGACGTCTCCGTTCTCGTGTAGCCTACATATTGCGTTTTTTTTTTAATTTGCTTACCGGGCTAAAGGTTAGCATGCTTAAAATACGTAAGTCGTTTTGTTCAACAAATTTAAGTAGATAACTCATCAGTTGTTTGCATCAGAACGACAATTTTTGAGATAGTTATTAAAACTGTTTAAAGGTTGTCAAACGTTGTTTCTCGTTGTATATCCTTTAATTCTAGAGTTAAATTGATAAATAACGTGTACGAATTTGTTTAACGCATTTGTTTTCGTTACTCGTCGTCTCTGTTCTCGTGTAGCCTACATATTGCGTTTTTTTTTAATTTGCTTACCGGGCTAAAGGTTAGCATGTTTAAAATACGTAAGTCGTTTTGTTCATCAAATTTAAGTAGATAACTCATCAGTTGTTTGCATCAGAGCGATAATTTTTGAGATAGTTATTAAAACTGTTTAAAGGTTGTCAAACGTTGTTTCTCGTTGTATATCCTTTAATTCTAGAGTTAAATTGATAAATAACGTGTACGAATTTGTTTAACGCATTTGTTTTGGTTACTCGACGTCTCCGTTCTCGTGTAGCCTACATATTGCGTTTTTTTTTTAATTTGCTTACCGAGCTAAAGGTTAGCATGCTTAAAATACGTAAGTCGTTTTGTTCAACAAATTTAAGTAGATAACTCATCAGTTGTTTGCATCAGAGCGACAATTTTTGAGATAGTTATTAAAACTGTTTAAAGGTTGTCAAACGTTGTTTCTCGTTGTATATCCTTTAATTCTAGAGTTAAATTGATAAATAACGTGTACGAATTTGTTTAACGCATTTGTTTTGGTTACTCGACGTCTCCGTTCTCGTGTAGCCTACATATTGCGTTTTTTTTTTAAATTTGCTTACCGGGCTAAAGGTTAGCATGTTTAAAATACGTAAGTCGTTTTGTTCATCAAATTTAAGTAGATAACTCATCAGTTGTTTGCATCAGAGCGATAATTTTTGAGATAGTTATTAAAACTGTGTAAAGGTTGTCAAACGTTGTTTCTCGTTGTATATCCTTTAATTCTAGAGTTAAATTGATAAATAACGTGTACGAATTTGTTTAACGCATTTGTTTTGGTTACTCGACGTCTCCGTTCTCGTGTAGCCTACATATTGCGTTTTTTTTTTAATTTGCTTACCGGGCTAAAGGTTAGCATGTTTAAAATACGTAAGTCGTTTTGTTCAACAAATTTGAGTAGATAACTCATCAGTTGTTTGCATCAGAGCGACAATTTTTGAGATAGTTATTAAAACTGTTTAAAGGTTGTCAAACGTTGTTTCTCGTTGTATATCCTTTAATTCTAGAGTTAAGTTGATAAATAACGTGTACGAATTTGTTTAACGCATTTGTTTTGGTTACTCGACGTCTCCGTTCTCGTGTAGCCTACATATTGCGTTTTTTTTTTTAATTTGCTTACCGGGCTAAAGGTTAGCATGTTTAAAATACGTAAGTCGTTTTGTTCATCAAATTTAAGTAGATAACTCATCAGTTGTTTGCATCAGAGCGATAATTTTTGAGATAGTTATTAAAACTGTTTAAAGGTTGTCAAACGTTGTTTCTCGTTGTATATCCTTTAATTCTAGAGTTAAATTGATAAATAACGTGTACGAATTTGTTTAACGCATTTGTTTTGGTTACTCGACGTCTCCGTTCTCGTGTAGCCTACATATTGGGTTTTTTTTTTTTAATTTGCTTACCGGGCTAAAGGTTAGCATGTTTAAAATACGTAAGTCGTTTTGTTCATCAAATTTAAGTAGATAACTCATCAGTTGTTTGCATCAGAGCGATAATTTTTGAGATAGTTATTAAAACTGTTTAAAGGTTGTCAAACGTTGTTTCTCGTTGTATATCCTTTAATTCGAGAGTTAAATTGATAAATAACGTGTACGAATTTGTTTAACGCATTTGTTTTGGTTACTCGACGTCTCCGTTCTCTTGTAGCCTACATATTGCGTTTTTTTTTTAATTTGCTTACCGGGCTAAAGGTTAGCATGTTTAAAATACGTAAGTCGTTTTGTTCATCAAATTTAAGTAGATAACTCGTCAGTTGTTTGCATCAGAGCGATAATTTTTGAGATAGTTATTAAAACTGTTTAAAGGTTGTCAAACGTTGTTTCTCGTTGTATATCCTTTAATTCTAGAGTTAAATGGATAAATAGCGTGTACGAATTTGTTTAACGCATTTGTTTTGGTTACTCGACGTCTCCGTTCTCGTGTAGCCTACATATTGCGTTTTTTTTTTAATTTGCTTACCGGGCTAAAGGTTAGCATGTTTAAAATACGTAAGTCGTTTTGTTCATCAAATTTAAGTAGATAACTCATCAGTTGTTTGCATCAGAGCGATAATTTTTGAGATAGTTATTAAAACTGTTTAAAGGTTGTCAAACGTTGTTTCTCGTTGTATATCCTTTAATTCTAGAGTTAAATTGATAAATAACGTGTACGAATTTGTTTAACGCATTTGTTTTGGTTACTCGACGTCTCCGTTCTCGTGTAGCCTACATATTGCGTTTTTTTTTTAATTTGCTTACCGGGCTAAAGGTTAGCATGTTTAAAATACGTAAGTCGTTTTGTTCATCAAATTTAAGTAGATAACTCATCAGTTGTTTGCATCAGAGCGACAATTTTTGAGATAGTTATTAAAACTGTTTAAAGGTTGTCAAACGTTGTTTCTCGTTGTATATCCTTTAATTCTAGAGTTAAATTGATAAATAACGTGTACGAATTTGTTTAACGCATTTGTTTTGGTTACTCGACGTCTCCGTTCTCGTGTAGCCTACATATTGCGTTTTTTTTTTAATTTGCTTACCGGGCTAAAGGTTAGCATGTTTAAAATACGTAAATCGTTTTGTTCATCAAATTTAAGTAGATAACTCATCAGTTGTTTGCATCAGAGCGATAATTTTTGAGATAGTTATTAAAACTGTTTAAAGGTTGTCAAACGTTGTTTCTCGTTGTATATCCTTTAATTCTAGAGTTAAATTGATAAATAACGTGTACGAATTTGTTTAACGCATTTGTTTTGGTTACTCGACGTCTCTGTTCTGGTGTAGCCTACATATTGCGTTTCTTTTTAATTTGCTTACCGGGCTAAAGGTTAGCATGTTTAAAATACGTAAGTCGTTTTGTTCATCAAATTTAAGTAGATAACTCATCAGTTGTTTGCATCAGAGCGATAATTTTTGAGATAGTTATTAAAACTGTTTAAAGGTTGTCAAACGTTGTTTCTCGTTGTATATCCTTTAATTCTATAGTTAAATTTATAAATAACGTGTACGAATTTGTTTAACGCATTTGTTTTGGTTACTCGACGTCTCTGTTCTCGTGTAGCCTACATATTGCGTTTTTTTTTTAATTTGCTTACCGGGCTAAAGGTTAGCATGTTTAAAATACGTAAGTCGTTTTGTTCATCAAATTTAAGTAGATAACTCATCAGTTGTTTGCATCAGAGCGATAATTTTTGAGATAGTTATGAAAACTGTTTAAAGGTTGTCAAACGTTGTTTCTCGTTGTATATCCTTTAATTCTAGAGTTAAATTGATAAATAACGTGTACGAATTTGTTTAACGCATTTGTTTTGGTTACTCGACGTCTCCGTTCTCGTGTAGCCTACATATTGCGTTTTTTTTTTAATTTGCTTACCGGTCTGAAGGTTAGCATGTTTAAAATACGTAAGTCGTTTTGTTCCTCAAATTTAAGTAGATAACTCATCAGTTGTTTGCATCAGAGCGATAATTTTTGAGATAGTTATTAAAACTGTTTAAAGGTTGTCAAACGTTGTTTCTCGTTGTATATCCTTTAATTCTAGAGTTAAATTGATAAATAACGTGTACGAATTTGTTTAACGCATTTGTTTTGGTTACTCGACGTCTCTGTTCTCGTGTAGCCTACATATTGCGTTTTTTTTTAATTTGCTTACCGGGCTAAAGGTTAGCATGTTTAAAATACGTAAGTCGTTTTGTTCATCAAATTTAAGTAGATAACTCATCAGTTGTTTGCATCAGAGCGATAATTTTTGAGATAGTTATTAAAACTGTTTAAAGGTTGTCAAACGTTGTTTCTCGTTGTATATCCTTTAATTCTAGAGTTAAATTGATAAATAACGTGTACGAATTTGTTTAACGCATTTGTTTTGGTTACTCGATGTCTCCGTTCTCGTGTAGCCTACATATTGCGTTTTTTTTTTTAATTTGCTTACCGGGCTAAAGGTTAGCATGTTTAAAATACGAAAGTCGTTTTGTTCAACAAATTTAAGTAGATAACTCATCAGTTGTTTGCATCAGAGCGATAATTTTTGAGATAGTTATTAAAACTGTTTAAAGGTTGTCAAACGTTGTTTCTCGTTGTATATCCTTTAATTCTAGAGTTAAATTGATAAATAACGTGTACGAATTTGTTTAACGCATTTGTTTTGGTTACTCGACGTCTCCGTTCTCGTGTAGCCTACATATTGCGTTTTTTTTTTAATTTGCTTACCGGGCTGAAGGTTAGCATGTTTAAAATACGTAAGTCGTTTTGTTCATCAAATTTAAGTAGATAACTCATCAGTTGTTTGCATCAGAGCGACAATTTTTGAGATAGTTATTAAAACTGTTTAAAGGTTGTCAAACGTTGTTTCTCGTTGTATATCCTTTAATTCTAGAGTTAAATTGATAAATAACGTGTACGAATTTGTTTAACGCATTTGTTTTGGTTACTCGACGTCTCGGTTCTCGTGTAGCCTACA
This sequence comes from Eurosta solidaginis, assembly GCF_040869045.1. NCBI lineage: Eukaryota > Metazoa > Arthropoda > Insecta > Diptera > Tephritidae > Eurosta > Eurosta solidaginis. Next base: position 333,652 of record NW_027136977.1, read on the forward strand.
TATTGCTTTTTTTTTTTAATTTGCTTACCGGGCTAAAGGTTAGCATTCTTAAAATACGTAAGTCGTTTTGTTCATCAAATATAAGTAGGTAACTCATCAGTTGTTTGCATCAGAGCGACAATTTTTGAGATAGTTATTAAAACTGTTTAAAGGTTGTCAAACGTTGTTTCTCGTTGTATATCCTTTAATTCTAGAGTTAAATTGATAAATAACGTGTACGAATTTGTTTAACGCATTTGTTTTGGTTACTCGACGTCTCCGTTCTCGTGTAGCCTACATATTGAGTTTTTTTTTTAATTTGCTTACCGGGCTAAAGGTTAGCATGTTTAAAATACGTAAGTCGTTTTGTCCAACAAATTTGAGTAGATAACTCATCAGTTGTTTGCATCAGAGCGACAATTTTTGAGATAGTTATTAAAACTGTTTAAAGGTTGTCAAACGTTGTTTCTCGTTGTATATCCTTTAATTCTAGAGTTAAATTGATAAATAACGTGTACGAATTTGTTTAACGCATTTGTTTTGGTTACTCGACGTCTCCGTTCTCGTGTAGCCTACATATTGCGTTTTTTTTTTTAATTTGCTTACCGGGCTAAAGGTTAGCATGTTTAAAATACGTAAGCCGTTTTGTTCAACAAATTTGAGTAGATAACTCATCAGTTGTTTGCATCAGAGCGACAATTTTTGAGATAGTTATTAAAACTGTTTAAAGGTTGTCAAACGTTCTTTCTCGTTGTATATCCTTTAATTCTAAAGTTAAATTGATAAATAACGTGTACGAATTTGTTTAACGCATTTGTTTTGGTTACTCGACGTCTCCGTTCTCGTGTAGCCTACATATTGCGTTTTTTTTTTAATTTGCTTACCGGGCTAAAGGTTAGCATGTTTAAAATACGTAAGTCGTTTTGTTCAACAAATTTGAGTAGATAACTCATCAGTTGTTTGCATCAGAGCGACAATTTTTGAGATAGTTATTAAAACTGTTTAAAGGTTGTCAAACGTTGTTTCTCGTTGTATATCCTTTAATTCTAGAGTTAAATTGATAAATAACGTGTACGAATTTGTTTAACGCATTTGTTTTGGTTACTCGACGTCTCCGTTCTCGTGTAGCCTACATATTGCGTTTTTTTTTTAATTTGCTTACCGGGCTAAAGGTTAGCATGTTTAAAATACGTAAGTCGTTTTGTTCAACAAATTTAAGTAGATAACTCATCAGTTGTTTGCATCAGAGCGAAAATTTTTGAGATAGTTATTAAAACTGTTTAAAGGTTGTCAAACGTTGTTTCTCGTTGTATATCCTTTAATTCTAGAGTTAAATTGATAAATAACGTGTACGAATTTGTTTAACGCATTTGTTTTGGTTACTCGACGTCTCCGTTCTCGTGTAGCCTACATATTGCGTTTTTTTTTTAATTTGCTTACCGGGCTAAAGGTTAGCATGTTAAAATACGTAAGTCGTTTTGTTCAACAAATTTAAGTAGATAACTCATCAGTTGTTTGCATCAGAGCGACAATTTTTGAGATAGTTATTAAAACTGTTTAAAGGTTGTCAAACGTTGTTTCTCGTTGTATATCCTTTAATTCTAGAGTTAAATTGATAAATAACGTGTACGAATTTGTTTAACGCATTTGTTTTGGTTACTCGACGTCTCCGTTCTCGTGTAGCCTACATATTGCGTTTTTTTTTTTAATTTGCTTACCGGGCTAAAGGTTAGCATGTTTAAAATACGTAAGTCGTTTTGTTCATCAAATTTAAGTAGATAACTCATCAGTTGTTTGCATCAGAGCGACAATTTTTGAGATAGTTATTAAAACTGTTTAAAGGTTGTCAAACGTTGTTTCTCTTTGTATATCCTTTAATTCTAGAGTTAAATTGATAAATAACGTGTACGAATTTGTTTAACGCATTTGTTTTGGTTACTCGACGTCTCCGTTCTCGTGTAGCCTACATATTGCGTTTTTTTTTTTAATTTGCTTACCGGGCTAAAGGTGAGCATGCTTAAAATACGTAAGTCGTTTTGTTCAACAAATTTAAGTAGATAACTCATCAGTTGTTTGCATCAGAGCGACAATTTTTGAGATAGTTATTAAAACTGTTTAAAGGTTGTCAAACGTTGTTTCTCGTTGTATATCCTTTAATTCTAGAGTTAAATTGATAAATAACGTGTACGAATTTGTTTAACGCATTTGTTTTGGTTACTCGACGTCTCCGTTCTTGTGTAGCCTACATATTGCGTTTTTTTTAATTTGCTTACCGGGCTAAAGGTTAGCATGTTTAAAATACGTAAGTCGTTTTGTTCATCAAATTTAAGTAGATAACTCATCAATTGTTTGCATCAGAGCGACAATTTTTGAGATAGTTATTAAAACTGTTTAAAGGTTGTCAAACGTTGTTTCTCGTTGTATATCCTTTAATTCTAGAGTTAAATTGACAAATAACGTGTACGAATTTGTTTAACGCATTTGTGTTGGTTACTCGACGCCTCCGTTCTCGTGTAGCCTACATATTGCGTTTTTTTTTTAATTTGCTTACCGGGCTAAAGGTTAGCATGCTTAAAATACGTAAGTCGTTTTGTTCATCATATTTAAGTAGATGACTCATCAGTTGTTTGCATCAGAGCGATAATTTTTGAGATAGTTATTAAAACTGTTTAAAGGTTGTCAAACGTTGTTTCTCGTTGTATATCCTTTAGTTCTAGAGTTAAATTGATAAATAACGTGTACGAATTTGTTTAACGCATTTGTTTTGGTTACTCGACGTCTCTGTTCTCGTGTAGCCTACATATGGCGTTTTTTTTTAATTTGCTTACCGGGCTAAAGGTTAGCATGTTTAAAATACGTAAGTCGTTTTGTTCATCAAATTTAAGTAGATAACTCATCAGTTGTTTGCATCAGAGCGATAATTTTTGAGATAGTTATTAAAACTGTTTAAAGGTTGTCAAACGTTGTTTCTCGTTATATATCCTTTACTTCTAGAGTTAAATTGATAAATAACGTGTACGAATTTGTTTAACGCATTTGTTTTGGTTACTCGACGTCTCCGTTCTCGTGTAGCCTACATATTGCGTTTTTTTTTTAATTTGCTTACCGGGCTAAAGGTTAGCATGTTTAAAATACGTAAGTCGTTTTGTTCATCAAATTTAAGTAGATAACTCATCAGTTGTTTGCATTAGAGCGACAATTTTTGAGATAGTTATTAAAACTGTTTAAAGGTTGTCAAACGTTGTTTCTCGTTGTATATCCTTTAATTCTAGAGTTAAATTGATAAATAACGTGTACGAATTTGTTTAACGCATTTGTTTTGGTTACTCGACGTCTCCGTTCTCGTGTAGCCTACATATTGCGTTTTTTTTTTAATTTGCTTACCGGGCTAAAGGTTAGCATGTTTAAAATACGTAAGTCGTTTTGTTCATCATATTTAAGTAGATAACTCATCAGTTGTTTGCATCAGAGCGATAATTTTTGAGATAGTTATTAAAACTGTTTAAAGGTTGTCAAACGTTGTTTCTCGTTGTATATCCTTTAATTCTAGAGTGAAACTGATAAATAACGTGTACGAATTTGTTTAACGCATTTGTTTTGGTTACTCGACGTCTCCGTTCTCGTGTAGCCTACATATTGCGTTTTTTTTTTAATTTGCTTACCGGGCTAAAGGTTAGCATGTTTAAAATACGTAAGTCGTTTTGTTCATCATATCTAAGTAGATAACTCATCAGTTGTTTGCATCAGAGCAATAATTTTTGAGATAGTTATTAAAACTGTTTAAAGGTTGTCAAACGTTGTTTCTCGTTGTATATCCTTTAATTCTAGAGTTAAATTGATAAATAACGTGTACGAATTTGTTTAACGCATTTGTTTTGGTTACTCGACGTCTCCGTTCTCGTGTAGCCTACATATTGCGTTTTTTTTTTAGTTTGCTTACCGGGCTAAAGGTTAGCATGTTTAAAATACGTAAGTCGTTTTGTTCATCAAATTTAAGTAGATAACTCTACAGTTGTTTGCATCAGAGCGATAATTTTTGAGATAGTTATTAAAACTGTTTAAAGGTTGTCAAACGTTGTTTCTGGTTGTATATCCTTTAATTCTAGAGTTAAATTGATAAATAACGTGTACGAATTTGTTTAACGCATTTGTTTTGGTTACTCGACGTCTCCGTTCTCGTGTAGCCTACATATTGCGTTTTTTTTTTAATTTGCTTACCGGGCTAAAGGTTAGCATGTTTAAAATACGTAAGTCGTTTTGTTCATCATATTTAAGTAGATAACTCATCAGTTGTTTGCATCAGAGCGATAATTTTTGAGATAGTTATTAAAACTGTTTAAAGGTTGTCAAACGTTGTTTCTCGTTGTATATCCTTTAATTATAGAGTTAAATTGATAAATAACGTGTACGAATTTGTTTAACGCATTTGTTTTGGTTACTCGACGTCTCCGTTCTCGTGTAGCCTACATATTGCGTTTTTTTTTTTATTTGCTTACCGGGCTAAAGGTTAGCATGCTTAAAATACGTAAGTCGTTTTGTTCAACAAATTTAAGTAGATAACTCATCAGTTGTTTGCATCAGAGCGACAATTTTTGAGATAGTTATTAAAACTGTTTAAAGGTTGTCAAACGTTGTTTCTCGTTGTATATCCTTTAATTCTAGAGTTAAATTGATAAATAACGTGTACGAATTTGTTTAACGCATTTGTTTTGGTTACTCGACGTCTCCGTTCTCGTGTAGCCTACATATTGCGTTTTTTTTTTAATTTGCTTACCGGGCTAAAGGTTAGCATGTTTAAAATACGTAAGTCGTTTTGTTCATCAAATTTAAGTAGATAACTCTACAGTTGTTTGCATCAGAGCGATAATTTTTGAGATAGTTATTAAAACTGTTTAAAGGTTGTCAAACGTTGTTTCTCGTTGTATATCCTTTAATTCTAGAGTTAGATTGATAAATAACGTGTACGAATTTGTTTAGCGCATTTGTTTTGGTTACTCGACGTCTCCGTTCTCGTGTAGCCAACATATTGCGTTTTTTTTTTAATTTGCTTACCGGGCTAAAGGTTAGCATGTTTAAAATACGTAAGTCGTTTTGTTCATCATATTTAAGTAGATAACTCATCAATTGTTTGCATCAGAGCGATAATTTTTGAGATAGTTATTAAAACTGTTTAAAGGTTGTCAAACGTTATTTCTCGTTGTATATCCTTTAATTCTAGAGTTAAATTGATAAATAACGTGTACGAATTTGTTTAACGCATTTGTTTTGGTTACTCGAGGTCTCCGTTCTCGTGTAGCCTACATATTGCGTTTTTTTTTTAATTTGCTTACCGGGCTAAAGGTTAGCATGCTTAAAATACGTAAGTCGTTTTGTTCAACAAATTTAAGTAGATAACTCATCAGTTGTTTGCATCAGAGCGATAATTTTTGAGATAGTTATTAAAACTGTTTAAAGGTTGTCAAACGTTCTTTCTCGTTGTATGTCCTTTAATTCTAGAGTTAAATTGATAAATAACGTGTACGAATATGTTTAACGCATTTGTTTTGGTTACTCGACGTCTCTGTTCTCGTGTAGCCTACATATTGCGTTTTTTTTTAATTTGCTTACCGGGCTAAAGGTTAGCATGTTTAAAATACGTAAGTCGTTTTGTTCATCAAATTTAAGTAGATAACTCATCAGTTGTTTGCATCAGAGCGATAATTTTTGAGATAGTTATTAAAACTGTTTAAAGTTTGTCAAACGTTGTTTCTCGTTATATATCCTTTACTTCTAGAGTTAAATTGATAAATAACGTGTACGAATTTGTTTAACGCATTTGTTTTGGTTACTCGACGTCTCCGTTCTCGTGTAGCCTACATATTGCGTTTTTTTTTTAATTTGCTTACCGGGCTAAAGGTTAGCATGTTTAAAATACGTAAGTCGTTTTGTTCATAAAATTTAAGTAGATAACTCATCAGTTGTTTGCATCAGAGCGACAATTTTTGAGATAGTTATTAAAACTGTTTAAAGGTTGTCAAACGTTGTTTCTCGTTGTATATCCTTTAATTCTAGTGTTAAATTGATAAATAACGTGTACGAATTTGTTTAACGCATTTGTTTTGGTTACTCGACGTCTCCGTTCTCGTGTAGCCTACATATTGCGTTTTTTTTTTTAATTTGCTTACCGGGCTAAAGGTTAGCATGTTTAAAATACGTAAGTCGTTTTGTTCATCAAATTTAAGTAGATAACTCATCAGTTGTTTGCATCAGTGCGACAATTTTTGAGATAGTTATTAAAACTGTTTAAAGGTTGTCAAACGTTGTTTCTCGTTGTATATCCTTTAATTCTAGAGTTAAATTGATAAATAACGTGTACGAATTTGTTTAACGCATTTGTTTTGGTTACTCGACGTCTCCGTTCTCGTGTAGCCTACATATTGCGTTTTTTTTTTAATTTGCTTACCGGGCTAAAGGTTAGCATGTTTAAAATACGTAAGTCGTTTTGTTCATCATATTTAAGTAGATAACTCATCAGTTGTTTGCATCAGAGCGATAATTTTTGAGATAGTTATTAAAACTGTTTAAAGGTTGTCAAACGTTGTTTCTCGTTGTATATCCTTTAATTCTAGAGTTAAATTGATAAATAACGTGTACGAATTTGTTTAGCGCATTTGTTTTGGTTACTCGACGTCTCCGTTCTCGTGTAGCCTACATATTGCGTTTTTTTTTTAATTTGCTTACCGGGCTAAAGGTTAGCATGTTTAAAATACGTAAGTCGTTTTGTTCATCATATCTAAGTAGATAACTCATCAGTTGTTTGCATCAGAGCGATAATTTTTGAGATAGTTATTAAAACTGTTTAAAGGTTGTCAAACGTTGTTTCTCGTTGTATATCCTTTAATTCTAGAGTTAAATTGATAAATAACGTGTACGAATTTGTTTAACGCATTTGTTTTGGTTACTCGACGTCTCCGTTCTCGTGTAGCCTACATATTGCGTTTTTTTTTTAATTTGCTTACCGGGCTAAAGGTTAGCATGTTTAGAATACGTAAGTCGTTTTGTTCATCAAATTTAAGTAGATAACTCTACAGTTGTTTGCATCAGAGCGATAATTTTTGAGATAGTTATTAAAACTGTTTAAAGGTTGTCAAACGTTGTTTCTCGTTGTATATCCTTTAATTCTAGAGTTAAATTGATAAATAACGTGTACGAATTTGTTTAACGCATTTGTTTTGGTTACTCGACGTCTCCGTTCTCGTGTAGCCTACATATTGCGTTTTTTTTTTAATTTGCTTACCGGGCTAAAGGTTAGCATGTTTAAAATACGTAAGTCGTTTTGTTCATCATATTTAAGTAGATAACTCATCAGTTGTTTGCATCAGAGCGATAATTTTTGAGATAGTTATTAAAACTGTTTAAAGGTTGTCAAACGTTGTTTCTCGTTGTATATCCTTTAATTCTAGAGTTAAATTGATAAATAACGTGTACGAATTTGTTTAACGCATTTGTTTTGGTTACTCGACGTCTCCGTTCTCGTGTAGCCTACATATTGCGTTTTTTTTTTAATTTGCTTACCGGGCTAAAGGTTAGCATGCTTAAAATACGTAAGTCGTTTTGTTCAACAAATTTAAGTAGATAACTCATCAGTTGTTTGCATCAGAGCGACAATTTTTGAGATAGTTATTAAAACTGTTTAAAGGTTGTCAAACGTTGTTTCTCGTTGTATATCCTTTAATTCTAGAGTTAAATTGATAAATAACGTGTACGAATTTGTTTAACGCATTTGTTTTGGTTACTCGACGTCTCCGTTCTCGTGTAGCCTACATATTGCGTTTTTTTTTTAATTTGCTTACCGGGCTAAAGGTTAGCATGTTTAAAATACGTAAGTCGTTTTGTTCATCAAATTTAAGTAGATAACTCTACAGTTGTTTGCATCAGAGCGATAATTTTTGAGATAGTTATTAAAACTGTTTAAAGGTTGTCAAACGTTGTTTCTCGTTGTATATCCTTTAATTCTAGAGTTAAATTGATAAATAACGTGTACGAATTTGTTTAACGCATTTGTTTTGGTTACTCGACGTCTCCGTTCTCGTGTAGCCAACATATTGCGTTTTTTTTTAATTTGCTTACCGGGCTAAAGGTTAGCATGTTTAAAATACGTAAGTCGTTTTGTTCATCATATTTAAGTAGATAACTCATCAGTTGTTTGCATCAGAGCGATAATTTTTGAGATAGTTATTAAAACTGTTTAAAGGTTGTCAAACGTTGTTTCTCGTTGTATATCCTTTAATTCTAGAGTTAAATTGATAAATAACGTGTACGAATTTGTTTAACGCATTTGTTTTGGTTACTCGACGTCTCCGTTCTCGTGTAGCCTACATATTGCGTTTTTTTTTTAATTTGCTTACCGGGCTAAAGGTTATCATGCTTAAAATACGTAAGTCGTTTTGTTCAACAAATTTAAGTAGATAACTCATCAGTTGTTTGCATCAGAGCGACAATTTTTGAGATAGTTATTAAAACTGTTTAAAGGTTGTCAAACGTTGTTTCTTGTTGTATATCCTTTAATTCTAGAGTTAAATTGATAAATAACGTGTACGAATTTGTTTAACGCATTTGTTTTGGTTACTCGACGTCTCCGTTCTCGTGTAGCCTACATATTGCGTTTTTTTTTTAATTTGCTTACCGGGCTAAAGGTTAGCATGTTTAAAATACGTAAGTCGTTTTGTTCATCAAATTTAAATAGATAACTCATCAGTTGTTTGCATCAGAGCGATAATTTTTGAGATAGTTATTAAAACTGTTTAAAGGTTGTCAAACGTTGTTTCTCGTTGTATATCCTTTAATTCTAGAGTTAAATTGATAAATAACGTGTACGAATTTGTTTAACGCATTTGTTTTGGTTACTCGACGTCTCCGTTCTCGTGTAGCCTACATATTGCGTTTTTTTTGTAATTTGCTTACCGGGCTAAAGGTTAGCATGTTTAAAATACGTAAGTCGTTTTGTTCAACAAATTTGAGTAGATAACTCATCAGTTGTTTGCATCAGAGCGACAATTTTTGAGATAGTTATTAAAACTGTTTAAAGGTTGTCAAACGTTGTTTCTCGTTGTATATCCTTTAATTCTAGAGTTAAGTTGATAAATAACGTGTACGAATTTGTTTAACGCATTTGTTTTGGTTACTCGACGTCTCTGTTCTCGTGTAGCCTACATATTGCGTTTTTTTTAATTTGCTTACCGGGCTAAAGGTTAGCATGTTTAAAATACGTAAGTCGTTTTGTTCATCAAATTTAAGTAGATAACTCATCAGTTGTTTGCATCAGAGCGATAATTTTTGAGATAGTTATTAAAACTGTTTAAAGGTTGTCAAACGTTGTTTCTCGTTGTATATCCTTTAATTCTAGAGTTAAATTGATAAATAACGTGTACGAATTTGTTTAACGCATTTGTTTTGGTTACTCGACGTCTCCGTTCTCGTGTAGCCTACATATTGCGTTTTTTTTTTTAATTTGCTTACCGGGCTAAAGGTTAGCATGCTTAAAATACGTAAGTCGTTTTGTTCAACAAATTTAAGTAGATAACTCATCAGTTGTTTGCATCAGAGCGACAATTTTTGAGATAGTTATTAAAACTGTTTAAAGGTTGTCAAACGTTGTTTCTCGTTGTATATCCTTTAATTCTAGAGTTAAATTGATAAATAACGTGTACGAATTTGTTTAACGCATTTGTTTTGGTTACTCGACGTCTCCGTTCTCGTGTAGCCTACATATTGCGTTTTTTTTTTATTTGCTTACCGGGCTAAAGGTTAGCATGTTTAAAATACGTAAGTCGTTTTGTTCATCAAATTTAAGTAGATAACTCATCAGTTGTTTGCATCAGAGCGATAATTTTTGAGATAGTTATTAAAACTGTTTAAAGGTTGTCAAACGTTGTTTCTCGTTGTATATCCTTTAATTCTAGAGTTAGATTGATAAATAACGTGTACGAATTTGTTTAACGCATTTGTTTTGGTTACTCGACGTCTCCGTTCTCGTGTAGCCTACATATTGCGTTTTTTTTTTTTAATTTGCTTACCGGGCTAAAGGTTAGCATGCTTAAAATACGTAAGTCGTTTTGTTCAACAAATTTAAGTAGATAACTCATCAGTTGTTTGCATCAGAGCGATAATTTTTGAGATAGTTATTAAAACTGTTTAAAGGTTGTCAAACGTTGTTTCTCGTTGTATATCCTTTAATTCTAGAGTTAAATTGATAAATAACGTGTACGAATTTGTTTAACGCATTTGTTTTGGTTACTCGACGTCTCCGTTCTCGTGTAGCCTACATATTGCGTTTTTTTTTTTTAATTTGCTTACCGGGCTAAAGGTTAGCATGTTTAAAATACGTAAGTCGTTTTGTTCATCAAATTTAAGTAGATAACTCATCAGTTGTTTGCATCAGAGCGATAATTTTTGAGATAGTTATTAAAACTGTTTAAAGGTTGTCAAACGTTGTTTCTCGTTGTATATCCTTTAATTCTAGAGTTAAATTGATAAATAACGTGTACGAATTTGTTTAACGCATTTGTTTTGGTTACTCGACGTCTCCGTTCTCGTGTAGCCTACATATTGCGTTTTTTTTTTAATTTGCTTACCGGGCTAAAGGTTAGCATGTTTAAAATACGTAAGTCGTTTTGTTCATCAAATTTAAGTAGATAACTCGTCAGTTGTTTGCATCAGAGCGATAATTTTTGAGATAGTTATTAAAACTGTTTAAAGGTTGTCAAACGTTGTTTCTCGTTGTATATCCTTTAATTCTAGAGTTAAATGGATAAATAGCGTGTACGAATTTGTTTAACGCATTTGTTTTGGTTACTCGACGTCTCCGTTCTCGTGTAGCCTACATATTGCGTTTTTTTTTTAATTTGCTTACAGGGCTAAAGGTTAGCATGTTTAAAATACGTAAGTCGTTTTGTTCATCAAATTTAAGTAGATAACTCATCAGTTGTTTGCATCAGAGCGATAATTTTTGAGATAGTTATTAAAACTGTTTAAAGGTTGTCAAACGTTGTTTCTCGTTGTATATCCTTTAATTCTAGAGTTAAATTGATAAATAACGTGTACGAATTTGTTTAACGCATTTGTTTTGGTTACTCGACGTCTCCGTTCTCGTGTAGCGTACATATTGCGTTTTTTTTTAATTTGCTTACCGGGCTAAAGGTTAGCATGTTTAAAATACGTAAGTCGTTTTGTTCATCAAATTTAAGTAGATAACTCATCAGTTGTTTGCATCAGAGCGACAATTTTTGAGATAGTTATTAAAACTGTTTAAAGGTTGTCAAACGTTGTTTCTCGTTGTATATCCTTTAATTCTAGAGTTAAATTGATAAATAACGTGTACGAATTTGTTTAACGCATTTGTTTTGGTTACTCGACGTCTCCGTTCTCGTGTAGCCTACATATTGCGTTTTTTTTTTTAATTTGCTTACCGGGCTAAAGGTTAGCATGTTTAAAATACGTAAGTCGTTTTGTTCATCAAATTTAAGTAGATAACTCATCAGTTGTTTGCATCAGAGCGATAATTTTTGAGATAGTTATTAAAACTGTTTAAAGGTTGTCAAACGTTGTTTCTCGTTGTATATCCTTTAATTCTAGAGTTAAATTGATAAATAACGTATACGAATTTGTTTAACGCATTTGTTTTGGTTACTCGACGTCTCTGTTCTGGTGTAGCCTACATATTGCGTTTCTTTTTAATTTGCTTACCGGGCTAAAGGTTAGCATGTTTAAAATACGTAAGTCGTTTTGTTCATCAAATTTAAGTAGATAACTCATCAGTTGTTTGCATCAGAGCGATAATTTTTGAGATAGTTATTAAAACTGTTTAAAGGTTGTCAAACGTTGTTTCTCGTTGTATATCCTTTAATTCTAGAGTTAAATTTATAAATAACGTGTACGAATTTGTTTAACGCATTTGTTTTGGTTACTCGACGTCTCTGTTCTCGTGTAGCCTACATATTGCGTTTTTTTTTTAATTTGCTTACCGGGCTAAAGGTTAGCATGTTTAAAATACGTAAGTCGTTTTGTTCATCAAATTTAAGTAGATAACTCATCAGTTGTTTGCATCAGAGCGATAATTTTTGAGATAGTTATTAAAACTGTTTAAAGGTTGTCAAACGTTGTTTCTCGTTGTATATCCTTTAATTCTAGAGTTAAATTGATAAATAACGTGTACGAATTTGTTTAACGCATTTGTTTTGGTTACTCGACGTCTCCGTTCTCGTGTAGCCTACATATTGCGTTTTTTTTTTAATTTGCTTACCGGTCTGAAGGTTAGCATGTTTAAAATACGTAAGTCGTTTTGTTCCTCAAATTTAAGTAGATAACTCATCAGTTGTTTGCATCAGAGCGATAATTTTTGAGATAGTTATTAAAACTGTTTAAAGGTTGTCAAACGTTGTTTCTCGTTGTATATCCTTTAATTCTAGAGTTAAATTGATAAATAACGTGTACGAATTTGTTTAACGCATTTGTTTTGGTTACTCGACGTCCTCTGTTCTCGTGTAGCCTACATATTGCGTTTTTTTTTTAATTTGCTTACCGGGCTAAAGGTTAGCATGTTTAAAATACGTAAGTCGTTTTGTTCATCAAATTTAAGTAGATAACTCATCAGTTGTTTGCATCAGAGCGATAATTTTTGAGATAGTTATTAAAACTGTTTAAAGGTTGTCAAACGTTGTTTCTCGTTGTATATCCTTTAATTCTAGAGTTAAATTGATAAATAACGTGTACGAATTTGTTTAACGCATTTGTTTTGGTTACTCGACGTCTCCGTTCTCGTGTAGCCTACATATTGCGTTTTTTTTTAAATTTGCTTACCGGGCTAAAGGTTAGCATGTTTAAAATACGTAAGTCGTTTTGTTCAACAAATTTAAGTAGATAACTCATCAGTTGTTTGCATCAGAGCAATAATTTTTGAGATAGTTATTAAAACTGTTTAAAGGTTGTCAAACGTTGTTTCTCGTTGTATATCCTTTAATTCTAGAGTTAAATTGATAAATAACGTGTACGAATTTGTTTAACGCATTTGTTTTGGTTACTCGACGTCTCCGTTCTCGTGTAGCCTACATATTGCGTTTTTTTTTTAATTTGCTTACCGGGCTGAAGGTTAGCATGTTTAAAATACGTAAGTCGTTTTGTTCATCAAATTTAAGTAGATAACTCATCAGTTGTTTGCATCAGAGCGACAATTTTTGAGATAGTTATTAAAACTGTTTAAAGGTTGTCAAACGTTGTTTCTCGTTGTATATCCTTTAATTCTAGAGTTAAATTGATAAATAACGTGTACGAATTTGTTTAACGCATTTGTTTTGGTTACTCGACGTCTCGGTTCTCGTGTAGCCTACATATTGCGTTTTTTTTTTTAATTTGCTTACCGGGCTAAAGGTTAGCATTCTTAAAATACGTTAGTCGTTTTGTTCATCAAATTTAAGTAGGTAACTCATCAGTTGTTTGCATCAGAGCGACAATTTTTGAGATAGTTATTAAAACTGTTTAAAGGTTGTCAAACGTTGTTTCTCGTTGTATATCCTTTAATTCTAGAGTTAAATTGATAAATAACGTGTACGAATTTGTTTAACGCATTTGTTTTGGACTCGACGTCTCCGTTCTCGTGTAGCCTACATATTGAGTTTTTTTTTTTAATTTGGGTACCGGGCTAAAGGTTAGCATGTTTAAAATACGTAAGTCGTTTTGTTCAACAAATTTGAGTAGATAACTCATCAGTTGTTTGCATCAGAGCGACAATTTTTGAGATAGTTATTAAAACTGTTTAAAGGTTGTCAAACGTTGTTTCTCGTTGTATATCCTTTAATTCTAGAGTTAAATTGATAAATAACGTGTACGAATTTGTTTAACGCATTTGTTTTGGTTACTCGACGTCTCCGTTCTCGTGTAGCCTACATATTGCGTTTTTTTTTTAATTTGCTTACCGGGCTAAAGGTTAGCATGTTTAAAATACGTAAGCCGTTTTGTTCAACAAATTTGAGTAGATAACTCATCAGTTGTTTGCATCAGAGCGACAATTTTTGAGATAGTTATTAAAACTGTTTAAAGGTTGTCAAACGTTCTTTCTCGTTGTATATCCTTTAATTCTAAAGTTAAATTGATAAATAACGTGTACGAATTTGTTTAACGCATTTGTTTTGGGTACTCGACGTCTCCGTTCTCGTGTAGCCTACATATTGCGTTTTTTTTTTTAATTTGCTTACCGGGCTAAAGGTTAGCATGTTTAAAATACGTAAGTCGTTTTGTTGAACAAATTTGAGTAGATAACTCATCAGTTGTTTGCATCAGAGCGACAATTTTTGAGATAGTTATTAAAACTGTTTAAAGGTTGTCAAACGTTGTTTCTCGTTGTATATCCTTTAATTCTAGAGTTAAATTGATAAATAACGTGTACGAATTTGTTTAACGCATTTGTTTTGGTTACTCGACGTCTCCGTTCTCGTGTAGCCTACATATTGCGTTTTTTTTTTAATTTGCTTACCGGGCTAAAGGTTAGCATGTTTAAAATACGTAAGTCGTTTTGTTCAACAAATTTAAGTAGATAACTCATCAGTTGTTTGCATCAGAGCGACAATTTTTGAGATAGTTATTAAAACTGTTTAAAGGTTGTCAAACGTTGTTTCTCGTTGTATATCCTTTAATTCTAGAGTTAAATTGATAAATAACGTGTACGAATTTGTTTAACGCATTTGTTTTGGTTACTCGACGTGTCCGTTCTCGTGTAGCCTACATATTGCGTTTTTTTTTTAATTTGCTTACCGGGCTAAAGGTTAGCATGTTTAAAATACGTAAGTCGTTTTGTTCAACAAATTTAAGTAGATAACTCATCAGTTGTTTGCATCAGAGCGACAATTTTTGAGATAGTTATTAAAACTGTTTAAAGGCTGTCAAACGTTGTTTCTCGTTGTATATCCTTTAATTCTAGAGTTAAATTGATAAATAACGTGTACGAATTTGTTTAACGCATTTGTTTTGGTTACTCGACGTCTCCGTTCTCGTGTAGCCTACATATTGCGTTTTTTTTTTAATTTGCTTACCGGGCTAAAGGTTAGCATGTTTAAAATACGCAAGTCGTTTTGTTCATCAAATTTAAGTAGATAACTCATCAGTTGTTTGCATCAGAGCGACAATTTTTGAGATAGTTATTAAAACTGTTTAAAGGTTGTCAAACGTTGTTTCTCTTTGTATATCCTTTAATTCTAGAGTTAAATTGATAAATAACGTGTACGAATTTGTTTAACGCATTTGTTTTGGTTACTCGACGTCTCCGTTCTCGTGTAGCCTACATATTGCGTTTTTTTTTTTAATTTGCTTACCGGGCTAAAGGTTAGCATGCTTAAAATACGTAAGTCGTTTTGTTCAACAAATTTAAGTAGATAACTCATCAGTTGTTTGCATCAGAGCGACAATTTTTGAGATAGTTATTAAAACTGTTTAAAGGTTGTCAAACGTTGTTTCTCGTTGTATATCCTTTAATTCTAGAGTTAAATTGATAAATAACGTGTACGAATTTGTTTAACGCATTTGTTTTGGTTACTCGACGTCTCCGTTCTCGTGTAGCCTACATATTGCGTTTTTTTTAATTTGCTTACCGGGCTAAAGGTTAGCATGTTTAAAATACGTAAGTCGTTTTGTTCATCAAATTTAAGTAGATAACTCATCAGTTGTTTGCATCAGAGCGACAATTTTTGAGATAGTTATTAAAACTGTTTAAAGGTTGTCAAACGTTGTTTCTCGTTGTATATCCTTTAATTCTAGAGTTAAATTGATAAATAACGTGTACGAATTTGTTTAACGCATTTGTGTTGGTTACTCGACGTCTCCGTTCTCGTGTAGCCTACATATTGCGTTTTTTTTTTAATTTGCTTACCGGGCTAAAGGTTAGCATGCTTAAAATACGTAAGTCGTTTTGTTCATCATATTTAAGTAGATGACTCATCAGTTGTTTGCATCAGAGCGATAATTTTTGAGATAGTTATTAAAACTGTTTAAAGGTTGTCAAACGTTGTTTCTCGTTGTATATCCTTTAATTCTAGAGTTAAATTGATAAATAACGTGTACGAATTTGTTTAACGCATTTGTTTTGGTTACTCGACGTCTCTGTTCTCGTGTAGCCTACATATGGCGTTTTTTTTTAATTTGCTTACCGGGCTAAAGGTTAGCATGTTTAAAATACGTAAGTCGTTTTGTTCATCAAATTTAAGTAGATAACTCATCAGTTGTTTGCATCAGAGCGATAATTTTTGAGATAGTTATTAAAACTGTTTAAAGGTTGTCAAACGTTGTTTCTCGTTATATATCCTTTACTTCTAGAGTTAAATTGATAAATAACGTGTACGAATTTGTTTAACGCATTTGTTTTGGTTACTCGACGTCTCCGTTCTCGTGTAGCCTACATATTGCGTTTTTTTTTTAATTTGCTTACCGGGCTAAAGGTTAGCATGTTTAAAATACGTAAGTCGTTTTGTTCATCAAATTTAAGTAGATAACTCATCAGTTGTTTGCATTAGAGCGACAATTTTTGAGATAGTTATTAAAACTGTTTAAAGGTTGTCAAACGTTGTTTCTCGTTGTATATCCTTTAATTCTAGAGTTAAATTGATAAATAACGTGTACGAATTTGTTTAACGCATTTGTTTTGGTTACTCGACGTCTCCGTTCTCGTGTAGCCTACATATTGCGTTTTTTTTTTAATTTGCTTACCGGGCTAAAGGTTAGCATGTTTAAAATACGTAAGTCGTTTTGTTCATCATATTTAAGTAGATAACTCATCAGTTGTTTGCATCAGAGCGATAATTTTTGAGATAGTTATTAAAACTGTTTAAAGGTTGTCAAACGTTGTTTCTCGTTGTATATCCTTTAATTCTAGAGTGAAATTGATAAATAACGTGTACGAATTTGTTTAACGCATTTGTTTTGGTTACTCGACGTCTCCGTTCTCGTGTAGCCTACATATTGCGTTTTTTTTTTAATTTGCTTACCGGGCTAAAGGTTAGCATGTTTAAAATACGTAAGTCGTTTTGTTCATCATATCTAAGTAGATAACTCATCAGTTGTTTGCATCAGAGCAATAATTTTTGAGATAGTTATTAAAACTGTTTAAAGGTTGTCAAACGTTGTTTCTTGTTGTATATCCTTTAATTCTAGAGTTAAATTGATAAATAACGTGTACGAATTTGTTTAACGCATTTGTTTTGGTTACTCGACGTCTCCGTTCTCGTGTAGCCTACATATTGCGTTTTTTTTTTAGTTTGCTTACCGGGCTAAAGGTTAGCATGTTTAAAATACGTAAGTCGTTTTGTTCATCAAATTTAAGTAGATAACTCTACAGTTGTTTGCATCAGAGCGATAATTTTTGAGATAGTTATTAAAACTGTTTAAAGGTTGTCAAACGTTGTTTCTCGTTGTATATCCTTTAATTCTAGAGTTAAATTGATAAATAACGTGTACGAATTTGTTTAACGCATTTGTTTTGGTTACTCGACGTCTCCGTTCTCGTGTAGCCTACATATTGCGTTTTTTTTTTAATTTGCTTACCGGGCTAAAGGTTAGCATGTTTAAAATACGTAAGTCGTTTTGTTCATCAAATTTAAGTAGATAACTCTACAGTTGTTTGCATCAGAGCGATAATTTTTGAGATAGTTATTAAAACTGTTTAAAGGTTGTCAAACGTTGTTTCTCGTTGTATATCCTTTAATTCTAGAGTTAGATTGATAAATAACGTGTACGAATTTGTTTAGCGCATTTGTTTTGGTTACTCGACGTCTCCGTTCTCGTGTAGCCAACATATTGCGTTTTTTTTTTAATTTGCTTACCGGGCTAAAGATTAGCATGTTTAAAATACGTAAGTCGTTTTGTTCATCATATTTAAGTAGATAACTCATCAGTTGTTTGCATCAGAGCGATAATTTTTGAGATAGTTATTAAAACTGTTTAAAGGTTGTCAAACGTTGTTTCTCGTTGTATATCCTTTAATTCTAGAGTTAAATTGATAAATAACGTGTACGAATTTGTTTAACGCATTTGTTTTGGTTACTCGACGTCTCCGTTCTCGTGTAGCCTACATATTGCGTTTTTTTTTTAATTTGCTTACCGGGCTAAAGGGTAGCATGCTTAAAATACGTAAGTCGTTTTGTTCAACAAATTTAAGTAGATAACTCATCAGTTGTTTGCATCAGAGCGATAATTTTTGAGATAGTTATTAAAACTGTTTAAAGGTTGTCAAACGTTCTTTCTCGTTGTATGTCCTTTAATTCTAGAGTTAAATTGATAAATAACGTGTACGAATTTGTTTAACGCATTTGTTTTGGTTACTCGACGTCTCTGTTCTCGTGTAGCCTACATATTGCGTTTTTTTTTAATTTGCTTACCGGGCTAAAGGTTAGCATGTTTAAAATACGTAAGTCGTTTTGTTCATCAAATTTAAGTAGATAACTCATCAGTTGTTTGCATCAGAGCGATAATTTTTGAGATAGTTATTAAAACTGTTTAAAGTTTGTCAAACGTTGTTTCTCGTTATATATCCTTTACTTCTAGAGTTAAATTGATAAATAACGTGTACGAATTTGTTTAACGCATTTGTTTTGGTTACTCGACGTCTCCGTTCTCGTGTAGCCTACATATTGCGTTTTTTTTTTAATTTGCTTACCGGGCTAAAGGTTAGCATGTTTAAAATACGTAAGTCGTTTTGTTCATCAAATTTAAGTAGATAACTCATCAGTTGTTTGCATCAGAGCGACAATTTTTGAGATAGTTATTAAAACTGTTTAAAGGTTGTCAAACGTTGTTTCTCGTTGTATATCCTTTAATTCTAGTGTTAAATTGATAAATAACGTGTACGAATTTGTTTAACGCATTTGTTTTGGTTACTCGACGTCTCCGTTCTCGTGTAGCCTACATATTGCGTTTTTTTTTTTAATTTGCTTACCGGGCTAAAGGTTAGCATGTTTAAAATACGTAAGTCGTTTTGTTCATCAAATTTAAGTAGATAACTCATCAGTTGTTTGCATCAGTGCGACAATTTTTGAGATAGTTATTAAAACTGTTTAAAGGTTGTCAAACGTTGTTTCTCGTTGTATATCCTTTAATTCTAGAGTTAAATTGATAAATAACGTGTACGAATTTGTTTAACGCATTTGTTTTGGTTACTCGACGTCTCCGTTCTCGTGTAGCCTACATATTGCGTTTTTTTTTAATTTGCTTACCGGGCTAAAGGTTAGCATGTTTAAAATACGTAAGTCGTTTTGTTCATCATATTTAAGTAGATAACTCATCAGTTGTTTGCATCAGAGCGATAATTTTTGAGATAGTTATTAAAACTGTTTAAAGGTTGTCAAACGTTGTTTCTCGTTGTATATCCTTTAATTCTAGAGTTAAATTGATAAATAACGTGTACGAATTTGTTTAGCGCATTTGTTTTGGTTACTCGACGTCTCCGTTCTCGTGTAGCCTACATATTGCGTTTTTTTTTTAATTTGCTTACCGGGCTAAAGGTTAGCATGTTTAAAATACGTAAGTCGTTTTGTTCATCATATCTAAGTAGATAACTCATCAGTTGTTTGCATCAGAGCGATAATTTTTGAGATAGTTATTAAAACTGTTTAAAGGTTGTCAAACGTTGTTTCTCGTTGTATATCCTTTAATTCTAGAGTTAAATTGATAAATAACGTGTACGAATTTGTTTAACGCATTTGTTTTGGTTACTCGACGTCTCCGTTCTCGTGTAGCCTACATATTGCGTTTTTTTTTTTAATTTGCTTACCGGGCTAAAGGTTAGCATGTTTAGAATACGTAAGTCGTTTTGTTCATCAAATTTAAGTAGATAATTCTACAGTTGTTTACATCAGAGCGATAATTTTTGAGATAGTTATTAAAACTGTTTAAAGGTTGTCAAACGTTGTTTCTCGTTGTATATCCTTTAATTCTAGAGTTAAATTGATAAATAACGTGTACGAATTTGTTTAACGCATTTGTTTTGGTTACTCGACGTCTCCGTTCTCGTGTAGCCTACATATTGCGTTTTTTTTTTTTAATTTGCTTACCGGGCTAAAGGTTAGCATGTTTAAAATACGTAAGTCGTTTTGTTCATCAAATTTAAGTAGATAACTCTACAGTTGTTTGCATCAGAGCGATAATTTTTGAGATAGTTATTAAAACTGTTTAAAGGTTGTCAAACGTTGTTTCTCGTTGTATATCCTTTAATTCTAGAGTTAAATTGATAAATAACGTGTACGAATTTGTTTAACGCATTTGTTTTGGTTACTCGACGTCTCCGTTCTCGTGTAGCCTACATATTGCGTTTTTTTTTTAATTTGCTTACCGGGCTAAAGGTTAGCATGTTTAAAATACGTAAGTCGTTTTGTTCATCATATTTAAGTAGATAACTCATCAGTTGTTTGCATCAGAGCGATAATTTTTGAGATAGTTATTAAAACTGTTTAAAGGTTGTCAAACGTTGTTTCTCGTTGTATATCCTTTAATTCTAGAGTTAAATTGATAAATAACGTGTACGAATTTGTTTAACGCATTTGTTTTGGTTACTCGACGTCTCCGTTCTCGTGTAGCCTACATATTGCGTTTTTTTTTTTAATTTGCTTACCGGGCTAAAGGTTAGCATGCTTAAAATACGTAAGTCGTTTTGTTCAACAAATTTAAGTAGATAACTCATCAGTTGTTTGCATCAGAGCGACAATTTTTGAGATAGTTATTAAAACTGTTTAAAGGTTGTCAAACGTTGTTTCTCGTTGTATATCCTTTAATTCTAGAGTTAAATTGATAAATAACGTGTACGAATTTGTTTAACGCATTTGCTTTGGTTACTCGACGTCTCCGTTCTCGTGTAGCCTACATATTGCGTTTTTTTTTAATTTGCTTACCGGGCTAAAGGTTAGCATTTTTGTTCATCAAATTTAAGTAGATAACTCTACAGTTGTTTGCATCAGAGCGATAATTTTTGAGATAGTTATTAAAACTGTTTAAAGGTTGTCAAACGTTGTTTCTCGTTGTATATCCTTTAATTCTAGAGTTAAATTGATAAATAACGTGTACGAATTTGTTTAACGCATTTGTTTTGGTTACTCGACGTCTCCGTTCTCGTGTAGCCAACATATTGCGTTTTTTTTTTAATTTGCTTACCGGGCTAAAGGTTAGCATGTTTAAAATACGTAAGTCGTTTTGTTCATCATATTTAAGTAGATAACTCATCAGTTGTTTGCATCAGAGCGATAATTTTTGAGATAGTTATTAAAACTGTTTAAAGGTTGTCAAAAGTTGTTTCTCGTTGTATATCCTTTAATTCTAGAGTTAAATTGATAAATAACGTGTACGAATTTGTTTAACGCATTTGTTTTGGTTACTCGACGTCTCCGTTCTCGTGTAGCCTACATATTGCGTTTTTTTTTTTAATTTGCTTACCGGGCTAAAGGTTATCATGCTTAAAATACGTAAGTCGTTTTGTTCAACAAATTTAAGTAGATAACTCATCAGTTGTTTGCATCAGAGCGACAATTTTTGAGATAGTTATTAAAACTGTTTAAAGGTTGTCAAACGTTGTTTCTTGTTGTATATCCTTTAATTCTAGAGTTAAATTGATAAATAACGTGTACGAATTTGTTTAACGCATTTGTTTTGGTTACTCGACGTCTCCGTTCTCGTGTAGCCTACATATTGCGTTTTTTTTTTTAATTTGCTTACCGGGCTAAAGGTTAGCATGTTTAAAATACGTAAGTCGTTTTGTTCATCAAATTTAAATAGATAACTCATCAGCTGTTTGCATCAGAGCGATAATTTTTGAGATAGTTATTAAAACTGTTTAAAGGTTGTCAAACGTTGTTTCTCGTTGTATATCCTTTAATTCTAGAGTTAAATTGATAAATAACGTGTACGAATTTGTTTAACGCATTTGTTTTTGTTACTCGACGTCTCCGTTCTCGTGTAGCCTACATATTGCGTTTTTTTTGTAATTTGCTTACCGGGCTAAAGGTTAGCATGTTTAAAATACGTAAGTCGTTTTGTTCAACAAATTTGAGTAGATAACTCATCAGTTGTTTGCATCAGAGCGACAATTTTTGAGATAGTTATTAAAACTGTTTAAAGGTTGTCAAACGTTGTTTCTCGTTGTATATCCTTTAATTCTAGAGTTAAGTTGATAAATAACGTGTACGAATTTGTTTAACGCATTTGTTTTGGTTACTCGACGTCTCTGTTCTCGTGTAGCCTACATATTGCGTTTTTTTTTAATTTGCTTACCGGGCTAAAGGTTAGCATGTTTAAAATACGTAAGTCGTTTTGTTCATCAAATTTAAGTAGATAACTCATCAGTTGTTTGCATCAGAGCGATAATTTTTGAGATAGTTATTAAAACTGTTTAAAGGTTGTCAAACGTTGTTTCTCGTTGTATATCCTTTAATTCTAGAGTTAAATTGATAAATAACGTGTACGAATTTGTTTAACGCATTTGTTTTGGTTACTCGACGTCTCCGTTCTCGTGTAGCCTACATATTGCGTTTTTTTTTTTAATTTGCTTACCGGGCTAAAGGTTAGCATGCTTAAAATACGTAAGTCGTTTTGTTCAACAAATTTAAGTAGATAACTCATCAGTTGTTTGCATCAGAGCGACAATTTTTGAGATAGTTATTAAAACTGTTTAAAGGTTGTCAAACGTTGTTTCTCGTTGTATATCCTTTAATTCTAGAGTTAAATTGATAAATAACGTGTACGAATTTGTTTAACGCATTTGTTTTGGTTACTCGACGTCTCCGTTCTCGTGTAGCCTACATATTGGGTTTTTTTTTTAATTTGCTTACCGGGCTAAAGGTTAGCATGTTTAAAATACGTAAGTCGCTTTGTTCATCAAATTTAAGTAGATAACTCATCAGTTGTTTGCATCAGAGCGATAATTTTTGAGATAGTTATTAAAACTGTTTAAAGGTTGTCAAACGTTGTTTCTCGTTGTATATCCTTTAATTCTAGAGTTAAATTGATAAATAACGTGTACGAATTTGTTTAACGCATTTGTTTTGGTTACTCGACGTCTCCGTTCTCGTGTAGCCTACATATTGCGTTTTTTTTTTTAATTTGCTTACCGGGCTAAAGGTTAGCATGTTTAAAATACGTAAGTCGTTTTGTTCAACAAATTTGAGTAGATAACTCATCAGTTGTTTGCATCAGAGCGACAATTTTTGAGATAGTTATTAAAACTGTTTAAAGGTTGTCAAACGTTGTTTCTCGTTGTATATCCTTTAATTCTAGAGTTAAGTTGATAAATAACGTGTACGAATTTGTTTAACGCATTTGTTTTGGTTACTCGACGTCTCCGTTCTCGTGTAGCCTACATATTGCGTTTTTTTTTTAATTTGCTTACCGGGCTAAAGGTTAGCATGTTTAAAATACGTAAGTCGTTTTGTTCATCAAATTTAAGTAGATAACTCATCAGTTGTTTGCATCAGAGCGATAATTTTTGAGATAGTTATTAAAACTGTTTAAAGGTTGTCAAACGTTGTTTCTCGTTGTATATCCTTTAATTCTAGAGTTAAATTGATAAATAACGTGTACGAATTTGTTTAACGCATTTGTTTTGGTTACTCGACGTCTCCGTTCTCGTGTAGCCTACATATTGCGTTTTTTTTTTAATTTGCTTACCGGGCTAAAGGTTAGCATGTTTAAAATACGTAAGTCGTTTTGTTCATCAAATTTAAGTAGATAACTCATCAGTTGTTTGCATCAGAGCGACAATTTTTGAGATAGTTGTTAAAACTGTTTAAAGGTTGTCAAACGTTGTTTCTCGTTGTATATCCTTTAATTCAAGAGTTAAATTGATAAATAACGTGTACGAATTTGTTTAACGCATTTGTTTTGGTTACTCGACGTCTCCGTTCTCGTGTAGCCTACATATTGCGTTTTTTTTTTTAATTTGCTTACCGGGCTAAAGGTTAGCATGTTTAAAATACGTAAGTCGTTTTGTTCATCAAATTTAAGTAGATAACTCATCAGTTGTTTGCATCAGAGCGATAATTTTTGAGATAGTTATTAAAACTGTTTAAAGGTTGTCAAACGTTGTTTCTCGTTGTATATCCTTTAATTCTAGAATTAAATTGATAAATAACGTGTACGAATTTGTTTAACGCATTTGTTTTGGTTACTCGACGTCTCCGTTCTCGTGTAGCCTACATATTGCGTTTTTTTTTTAATTTGCTTACCGGGCTAAAGGTTAGCATGTTTAAAATACGTAAGTCGTTTTGTTCAACAAATTTGAGTAGATAACTCATCAGTTGTTTGCATCAGAGCGACAATTTTTGAGATAGTTATTAAAACTGTTTAAAGGTTGTCAAACGTTGTTTCTCGTTGTATATCCTTTAATTCTAGAGTTAAGTTGATAAATAACGTGTACGAATTTGTTTAACGCATTTGTTTTGGTTACTCGACGTCTCCGTTCTCGTGTAGCCTACATATTGCGTTTTTGTTTTAATTTGCTTACCGGGCTAAAGGTTAGCATGTTTAAAATACGTAAGTCGTTTTGTTCATCAAATTTAAGTAGATAACTCATCAGTTGTTTGCATCAGAGCGATAATTTTTGAGATAGCTATTAAAACTGTTTAAAGGTTGTCAAACGTTGTTTCTCGTTGTATATCCTTTAATTCTAGAGTTAAATTGATAAATAATGTGTACGAATTTGTTTAACGCATTTGTTTTGGTTACTCGACGTCTCCGTTCTCGTGTAGCCTACATATTGCGTTTTTTTTTTAATTTGCTTACCGGGCTAACGGTTAGCATGTTCAAAATACGTAGGTCGTTTTGTTCATCAAATTTAAGTAGATAACTCATCAGTTGTTTGCATCAGAGCGATAATTTTTGAGATAGTTATTAAAACTGTTTAAAGGTTGTCAAACGTTGTTTCTCGTTGTATATCCTTTAATTCTAGAGTTAAATTGATAAATAACGTGTACGAATTTGTTTAACGCATTTATTTTGGTTACTCGACGTCTCCGTTCTCGTGTAGCCTACATATTGCGTTTTTTTTTTAATTTGCTTACCGGGCTAAAGGTTAGCATGTTTAAAATACGTAAGTCGTTTTGTTCAACAAATTTGAGTAGATAACTCATCAGTTGTTTGCATCAGAACGACAATTTTTGAGATAGTTATTAAAACTGTTTAAAGGTTGTCAAACGTTGTTTCTCGTTGTATATCCTTTAATTCTAGAGTTAAGTTGATAAATAACGTGTACGAATTTGTTTAACGCATTTGTTTTGGTTACTCGACGTCTCCGTTCTCGTGTAGCCTACATATTGCGTTTTTTTTTTTAATTTGCTTACCGGGCTAAAGGTTAACATGTTTAAAATATGTAAGTCGTTTTGTTCATCAAATTTAAGTAGATAACTCATCAGTTGTTTGCATCAGAGCGATAATTTTTGAGATAGTTATTAAAACTGTTTAAAGGTTGTCAAACGTTGTTTCTCGTTGTATATCCTTTAATTCTAGAGTTAAATTGATAAATAACGTGTACGAATTTGTTTAACGCATTTGTTTTGGTTACTCGACGTCTCCGTTCTCGTGTAGCCTACATATTGCGTTTTTTTTTAAATTTGCTTACCGGGCTAAAGGTTAGCATGTTTAAAATACGTAAGTCGTTTTGTTCATCAAATTTAAGTAGATAACTCATCAGTTGTTTGCATCAGAGCGATAATTTTTGAGATAGTTATTAAAACTGTTTAAAGGTTGTCAAACGTTGTTTCTCGTTGTATATCCTTTAATTCTAGAGTTAAATTGATAAATAACGTGTACGAATTTGTTTAACGCATTTGTTTTGGTTACTCGACGTCTCCGTTCTCGTGTAGCCTACATATTGCGTTTTTTTTTTAATTTGCTTACCGGGCTAAAGGTTAGCATGTTTAAAATACGTAAGTCGTTTTGTTCAACAAATTTGAGTAGATAACTCATCAGTTGTTTGCATCAGAGCGACAATTTTTGAGATAGTTATTAAAACTGTTTAAAGGTTGTCAAACGTTGTTTCTCGTTGTATATCCTTTAATTCTAGAGTTAAGTTGATAAATAACGTGTACGAATTTGTTTAACGCATTTGTTTTGGTTACTCGACGTCTCTGTTCTCGTGTAGCCTACATATTGCGTTTTTTTTTTAATTTGCTTACCGGGCTAAAGGTTAGCATGTTTAAAATACGTAAGTCGTTTTGTTCATCAAATTTAAGTAGATAACTCATCAGTTGTTTGCATCAGAGCGATAATTTTTGAGATAGTTATTAAAATTGTTTAAAGGTTGTCAAACGTTGTTTCTCGTTGTATATCCTTTAATTCTAGAGTTAAATTGATAATAACGTGTACGAATTTGTTTAACGCATTTGTTTTGGTTACTCGACGTCTCCGTTCTCGTGTAGCCTACATATTGCGTTTTTTTTTTAATTTGCTTACCGGGCTAAAGGTTAGCATGTTTAAAATACGTAAGTCGTTTTGTTCAACAAATTTGAGTAGATAACTCATCAGTTGTTTGCATCAGAGCGACAATTTTTGAGATAGTTATTAAAACTGTTTAAAGGTTGTCACACGTTGTTTCTCGTTGTATATCCTTTAATTCTGGAGTTAAAATTGATAAATAACGTGTACGAATTTGTTTAACGCATTTGTTTTGGTTACTCGACGTCTCCGTTCTCGTGTAGCCTACATATTGCGTTTTTTTTTAATTTGCTTACCGGGCTAAAGGTTAGCATGTTTAAAATACGTAAGTCGTTTTGTTCATCATATTTAAGTAGATAACTCATCAGTTGTTTGCATCAGAGCGATAATTTTTGAGATATTTATTAAAACTGTTTAAAGGTTGTCAAACGTTGTTTCTCGTTGTATATCCTTTAATTCTAGAGTTAAATTGATAAATAACGTGTACGAATTTGTTTAACGCATTTGTTTTGGTTACTCGACGTCTCCGTTCTCGTGTAGCCTACATATTGCGTTTTTTTTTAATTTGCTTACCGGGCTAAAGGTTAGCATGCTTAAAATACGTAAGTCGTTTTGTTCAACAAATTTAAGTAGATAACTCATCAGTTGTTTGCATCAGAGCGATAATTTTTGAGATAGTTATTAAAACTGTTTAAAGGTTGTCAAACGTTGTTTCTCGTTGTATATCCTTTAATTCTAGAGTTAAATTGATAAATAACGTGTACGAATTTGTTTAACGCATTTGTTTTGGTTACTCGACGTCTCCGTTCTCGTGTAGCCTACATATTGCGTTTTTTTTTTAAATTTGCTTACCGGGCTAAAGGTTAGCATGTTTAAAATACGTAAGTCGTTTTGTTCAACAAATTTAAGTAGATAACTCATCAGTTGTTTGCATCAGAGTAATAATTTTTGAGATAGTTATTAAAACTGTTTAAAGGTTGTCAAACGTTGTTTCTCGTTGTATATCCTTTAATTCTAGAGTTAAATTGATAAATAACGTGTACGAATTTGTTTAACGCATTTGTTTTGGTTACTCGACGTCTCTGTTCTCGTGTAGCCTACATATTGCGTTTTTTTTTTAATTTGCTTACCGGGCTAAAGGTTAGCATGTTTAAAATACGTAAGTCGTTTTGTTCATCAAATTTAAGTAGATAACTCATCAGATGTTTGCATCAGAGCGATAATTTTTGAGATAGTTATTAAAACTGTTTAAAGGTTGTCAAACGTTGTTTCTCGTTGTATATCCTTTAATTCTAGAGTTAAATTGATAAATAACGTGTACGAATTTGTTTAACGCATTTGTTTTGGTTACTCGACGTCTCCGTTCTCGTGTAGCCTACATATTGCGTTTTTTTTTTAATTTGCTTACCGGGCTAAAGGTTAGCATGTTTAAAATACGTAAGTCGTTTTGTTCATCAAATTTAAGTAGATAACTCATCAGTTGTTTGCATCAGAGCGACAATTTTTGAGATAGTTATTAAAACTGTTTAAAGGTTGTCAAACGTTGTTTCTCGTTGTATATCCTTTAATTCTAGAGTTAAATTGATAAATAACGTGTACGAATTTGTTTAACGCATTTGTTTTGGTTACTCGACGTCTCCGTTCTCGTGTAGCCTACATATTGAGTTTTTTTTTAATTTGCTTACCGGGCTAAAGGTTAGCATGTTTAAAATACGTAAGTCGTTTTGTTCAACAAATTTGAGTAGATAACTCAGCAGTTGTTTGCATCAGAGCGATAATTTTTGAGATAGTTATTAAAACTGTTTAAAGGTTGTCAAACGTTGTTTCTTGTTGTATATCCTTTAATTCTAGAGTTAAATTGATAAATAACGTGTACGAATTTGTTTAACGCATTTGTTTTGGTTACTCGACGTCTCCGTTCTCGTGTAGCCTACATATTGCGTTTTTTTTTAATTTGCTTACCGGGCTAAAGGTTAGCATGTTTAAAATACGTAAGTCGTTTTGTTCAACAAATTTAAGTAGATAACTCATCAGTTGTTTGCATCAGAGCGACAATTTTTGAGATAGTTATTAAAACTGTTTAATGGTTGTCAAACGTTGTTTCTCGTTGTATATCCTTTAATTCTAGAGTTAAATTGATAAATAACGTGTACGAATTTGTTTAACGCATTTGTTTTGGTTACTCGACGTCTCTGTTCTCGTGTAACCTACATATTGCGTTTTTTTTTAATTTGCTTACCGGACTAAAGGTTAGCATGTTTAAAATACGTAAGTCGTTTTGTTCATCAAATTTAAGTAGATAACTCATCAGTTGTTTGCATCAGAGCGACAATTTTTGAGATAGTTATTAAAACTGTTTAATGGTTGTCAAACGTTGTTTCTCGTTGTATATCCTTTAATTCTAGAGTTAAATTGATAAATAACGTCTACGAATTTGTTTAGCGCATTTGTTTTGGTTACTCGACGTCTCCGTTCTCGTGTAGCCTACATATTGCGTTTTTTTTTTAATTTGCTTACCGGGCTAAAGGTTAGCATGTTTAAAATACGTAAGTCGTTTTGTTCATCATATTTAAGTAGATAACTCATCAGTTGTTTGCATCAGAGCGATAATTTTTGAGATAGTTATTAAAACTGTTTAAAGGTTGTCAAACGTTGTTTCTCGTTGTATATCCTTTAATTCTAGAGTTAAATTGATAAATAACGTGTACGAATTTGTTTAACGCATTTGTTTTGGTTACTCGACGTCTCCGTTCTCGTGTAGCCTACATATTGCGTTTTTTTTTTAATTTGCTTACCGGGCTAAAGGTTAGCATGCTTAAAATACGTAAGTCGTTTTGTTCAACAAATTTAAGTAGATAACTCATCAGTTGTTTGCATCAGAGCGACAATTTTTGAGATAGTTATTAAAACTGTTTAAAGGTTGTCAAACGTTGTTTCTCGTTGTATATCCTTTAATTCTAGAGTTAAATTGATAAATAACGTGTACGAATTTGTTTAACGCATTTGTTTTGGTTACTCGACGTCTCCGTTCTCGTGTAGCCTACATATTGCGTTTTTTTTTTAATTTGCTTACCGGGCTAAAGGTTAGCATGCTTAAAATACGTAAGTCGTTTTGTTCAACAAATTTAAGTAGATAACTCATCAGTTGTTTGCATCAGAGCGACAATTTTTGAGATAGTTATTAAAACTGTTTAAAGGTTGTCAAACGTTGTTTCTCGTTGTATATCCTTTAATTCTAGAGTTAAATTGATAAATAACGTGTACGAATTTGTTTAACGCATTTGTTTTGGTTACTCGACGTCTCTGTTCTCGTGTAACCTACATATTGCGTTTTTTTTTAATTTGCTTACCGGGCTAAAGGTTAGCATGTTTAAAATACGTAAGTCGTTTTGTTCAACAAATTTGAGTAGATAACTCATCAGTTGTTTGCATCAGAGCGACAATTTTTGAGATAGTTATTAAAACTGTTTAAAGGTTGTCAAACGTTGTTTCTCGTTGTATATCCTTTAATTCTAGAGTTAAGTTGATAAATAACGTGTACGAATTTGTTTAACGCATTTGTTTTGGTTACTCGACGTCTCTGTTCTCGTGTAGCCTACATATTGCGTTTTTTTTTAATTTGCTTACCGGGCTAAAGGTTAGCATGTTTAAAATACGTAAGTCGTTTTGTTCATCAAATTTAAGTAGATAACTCAGCAGTTGTTTGCATCAGAGTAATAATTTTTGAGATAGTTATTAAAACTGTTTAAAGGTTGTCAAACGTTGTTTCTCGTTGTATATCCTTTAATTCTAGAGTTAAATTGATAAATAACGTGTACGAATTTGTTTAACGCATTTGTTTTGGTTACTCGACGTCTCCGTTCTCGTGTAGCCTACATATTGAGTTTTTTTTTAATTTGCTTACCGGGCTAAAGGTTAGCATGTTTAAAATACGTAAGTCGTTTTGTTCAACAAATTTGAGTAGATAACTCAGCAGTTGTTTGCATCAGAGCGATAATTTTTGAGATAGTTATTAAAACTGTTTAAAGGTTGTCAAACGTTGTTTCTTGTTGTATATCCTTTAATTCTAGAGTTAAATTGATAAATAACGTGTACGAATTTGTTTAACGCATTTGTTTTGGTTACTCGACGTCTCCGTTCTCGTGTAGCCTACATATTGCGTTTTTTTTTAATTTGCTTACCGGGCTAAAGGTTAGCATGTTTAAAATACGTAAGTCGTTTTGTTCAACAAATTTAAGTAGATAACTCATCAGTTGTTTGCATCAGAGCGACAATTTTTGAGATAGTTATTAAAACTGTTTAAAGGTTGTCAAACGTTGTTTCTCGTTGTATATCCTTTAATTCTAGAGTTAAATTGATAAATAACGTGTACGAATTTGTTTAACGCATTTGTTTTGGTTACTCGACGTCTCTGTTCTCGTGTAACCTACATATTGCGTTTTTTTTTAATTTGCTTACCGGGCTAAAGGTTAGCATGTTTAAAATACGTAAGTCGTTTTGTTCAACAAATTTGAGTAGATAACTCATCAGTTGTTTGCATCAGAGCGACAATTTTTGAGATAGTTATTAAAACTGTTTAAAGGTTGTCAAACGTTGTTTCTCGTTGTATATCCTTTAATTCTAGAGTTAAGTTGATAAATAACGTGTACGAATTTGTTTAACGCATTTGTTTTGGTTACTCGACGTCTCTGTTCTCGTGTAGCCTACATATTGCGTTTTTTTTTAATTTGCTTACCGGGCTAAAGGTTAGCATGTTTAAAATACGTAAGTCGTTTTGTTCAACAAATTTGAGTAGATAACTCATCAGTTGTTTGCATCAGAGCGACAATTTTTGAGATAGTTATTAAAACTGTTTAAAGGTTGTCAAACGTTGTTTCTCGTTGTATATCCTTTAATTCTAGAGTTAAGTTGATAAATAACGTGTACGAATTTGTTTAACGCATTTGTTTTGGTTACTCGACGTCTCCGTTCTCGTGTAGCCTACATATTGCGTTTTTTTTTTAAATTTGCTTACCGGGCTAAAGGTTAGCATGTTTAAAATACGTAAGTCGTTTTGTTCAACAAATTTAAGTAGATAACTCATCAGTTGTTTGCATCAGAGTAATAATTTTTGAGATAGTTATTAAAACTGTTTAAAGGTTGTCAAACGTTGTTTCTCGTTGTATATCCTTTAATTCTAGAGTTAAATTGATAAATAACGTGTACGAATTTGTTTAACGCATTTGTTTTGGTTACTCGACGTCTCTGTTCTCGTGTAGCCTACATATTGCGTTTTTTTTTTAATTTGCTTACCGGGCTAAAGGTTAGCATGTTTAAAATACGTAAGTCGTTTTGTTCATCAAATTTAAGTAGATAACTCATCAGATGTTTGCATCAGAGCGATAATTTTTGAGATAGTTATTAAAACTGTTTAAAGGTTGTCAAACGTTGTTTCTCGTTGTATATCCTTTAATTCTAGAGTTAAATTGATAAATAACGTGTACGAATTTGTTTAACGCATTTGTTTTGGTTACTCGACGTCTCCGTTCTCGTGTAGCCTACATATTGCGTTTTTTTTTTAATTTGCTTACCGGGCTAAAGGTTAGCATGTTTAAAATACGTAAGTCGTTTTGTTCATCAAATTTAAGTAGATAACTCATCAGTTGTTTGCATCAGAGCGACAATTTTTGAGATAGTTATTAAAACTGTTTAAAGGTTGTCAAACGTTGTTTCTCGTTGTATATCCTTTAATTCTAGAGTTAAATTGATAAATAACGTGTACGAATTTGTTTAACGCATTTGTTTTGGTTACTCGACGTCTCCGTTCTCGTGTAGCCTACATATTGAGTTTTTTTTTAATTTGCTTACCGGGCTAAAGGTTAGCATGTTTAAAATACGTAAGTCGTTTTGTTCAACAAATTTGAGTAGATAACTCAGCAGTTGTTTGCATCAGAGCGATAATTTTTGAGATAGTTATTAAAACTGTTTAAAGGTTGTCAAACGTTGTTTCTTGTTGTATATCCTTTAATTCTAGAGTTAAATTGATAAATAACGTGTACGAATTTGTTTAACGCATTTGTTTTGGTTACTCGACGTCTCCGTTCTCGTGTAGCCTACATATTGCGTTTTTTTTTAATTTGCTTACCGGGCTAAAGGTTAGCATGTTTAAAATACGTAAGTCGTTTTGTTCAACAAATTTAAGTAGATAACTCATCAGTTGTTTGCATCAGAGCGACAATTTTTGAGATAGTTATTAAAACTGTTTAATGGTTGTCAAACGTTGTTTCTCGTTGTATATCCTTTAATTCTAGAGTTAAATTGATAAATAACGTGTACGAATTTGTTTAACGCATTTGTTTTGGTTACTCGACGTCTCTGTTCTCGTGTAACCTACATATTGCGTCTTTTTTTAATTTGCTTACCGGACTAAAGGTTAGCATGTTTAAAATACGTAAGTCGTTTTGTTCATCAAATTTAAGTAGATAACTCATCAGTTGTTTGCATCAGAGCGACAATTTTTGAGATAGTTATTAAAACTGTTTAATGGTTGTCAAACGTTGTTTCTCGTTGTATATCCTTTAATTCTAGAGTTAAATTGATAAATAACGTGTACGAATTTGTTTAGCGCATTTGTTTTGGTTACTCGACGTCTCCGTTCTCGTGTAGCCTACATATTGCGTTTTTTTTTTAATTTGCTTACCGGGCTAAAGGTTAGCATGTTTAAAATACGTAAGTCGTTTTGTTCATCATATTTAAGTAGATAACTCATCAGTTGTTTGCATCAGAGCGATAATTTTTGAGATAGTTATTAAAACTGTTTAAAGGTTGTCAAACGTTGTTTCTCGTTGTATATCCTTTAATTCTAGAGTTAAATTGATAAATAACGTGTACGAATTTGTTTAACGCATTTGTTTTGGTTACTCGACGTCTCCGTTCTCGTGTAGCCTACATATTGCGTTTTTTTTTTTAATTTGCTTACCGGGCTAAAGGTTAGCATGCTTAAAATACGTAAGTCGTTTTGTTCAACAAATTTAAGTAGATAACTCATCAGTTGTTTGCATCAGAGCGACAATTTTTGAGATAGTTATTAAAACTGTTTAAAGGTTGTCAAACGTTGTTTCTCGTTGTATATCCTTTAATTCTAGAGTTAAATTGATAAATAACGTGTACGAATTTGTTTAACGCATTTGTTTTGGTTACTCGACGTCTCCGTTCTCGTGTAGCCTACATATTGGGTTGTTTTTTTTAATTTGCTTACCGGGCTAAAGGTTAGCATGTTTAAAATACGTAAGTCGTTTTGTTCATCAAATTTAAGTAGATAACTCATCAGTTGTTTGCATCAGAGCGATAATTTTTGAGATAGTTATTAAAACTGTTTAAAGGTTGTCAAACGTTGTTTCTCGTTGTATATCCTTTAATTCTAGAGTTAAATTGATAAATAACGTGTACGAATTTGTTTAACGCATTTGTTTTGGTTACTCGACGTCTCCGTTCTCGTGTAGCCTACATATTGCGTTTTTTTTTTTAATTTGCTTACCGGGCTAAAGGTTAGCATGTTTAAAATACGTAAGTCGTTTTGTTCAACAAATTTGAGTAGATAACTCATCAGTTGTTTGCATCAGAGCGACAATTTTTGAGATAGTTATTAAAACTGTTTAAAGGTTGTCAAACGTTGTTTCTCGTTGTATATCCTTTAATTCTAGAGTTAAGGTGATAAATAACGTGTACGAATTTGTTTAACGCATTTGTTTTGGTTACTCGACGTCTCCGTTCTCGTGTAGCCTACATATTGCGTTTTTTTTTTAATTTGCTTACCGGGCTAAAGGTTAGCATGTTTAAAATACGTAAGTCGTTTTGTTCATCAAATTTAAGTAGATAACTCATCAGTTGTTTGCATCAGAGCGATAATTTTTGAGATAGTTATTAAAACTGTTTAAAGGTTGTCAAACGTTGTTTCTCGTTGTATATCCTTTAATTCTAGAGTTAAATTGATAAATAACGTGTACGAATTTGTTTAACGCATTTGTTTTGGTTACTCGACGTCTCCGTTCTCGTGTAGCCTACATATTGCGTTTTTTTTTTAATTTGCTTACCGGGCTAAAGGTTAGCATGTTTAAAATACGTAAGTCGTTTTGTTCATCAAATTTAAGTAGATAACTCATCAGTTGTTTGCATCAGAGCGACAATTTTTGAGATAGTTGTTAAAACTGTTTAAAGGTTGTCAAACGTTGTTTCTCGTTGTATATCCTTTAATTCAAGAGTTAAATTGATAAATAACGTGTACGAATTTGTTTAACGCATTTGTTTTGGTTACTCGACGTCTCCGTTCTCGTGTAGCCTACATATTGCGTTTTTTTTTTAATTTGCTTACCGGGCTAAAGGTTAGCATGTTTAAAATACGTAAGTCGTTTTGTTCATCAAATTTAAGTAGATAACTCATCAGTTGTTTGCATCAGAGCGATAATTTTTGAGATAGTTATTAAAACTGTTTAAAGGTTGTCAAACGTTGTTTCTCGTTGTATATCCTTTAATTCTAGAATTAAATTGATAAATAACGTGTACGAATTTGTTTAACGCATTTGTTTTGGTTACTCGACGTCTCCGTTCTCGTGTAGCCTACATATTGCGTTTTTTTTTTAATTTGCTTACCGGGCTAAAGGTTAGCATGTTTAAAATACGTAAGTCGTTTTGTTCATCAAATTTAAGTAGATAACTCATCAGTTGTTTGCATCAGAGCGATAATTTTTGAGATAGCTATTAAAACTGTTTAAAGGTTGTCAAACGTTGTTTCTCGTTGTATATCCTTTAATTCTAGAGTTAAATTGATAAATAATGTGTACGAATTTGTTTAACGCATTTGTTTTGGTTACTCGACGTCTCCGTTCTCGTGTAGCCTACATATTGCGTTTTTTTTTTAATTTGCTTACCGGGCTAACGGTTAGCATGTTCAAAATACGTAGGTCGTTTTGTTCATCAAATTTAAGTAGATAACTCATCAGTTGTTTGCATCAGAGCGATAATTTTTGAGATAGTTATTAAAACTGTTTAAAGGTTGTCAAACGTTGTTTCTCGTTGTATATCCTTTAATTCTAGAGTTAAATTGATAAATAACGTGTACGAATTTGTTTAACGCATTTGTTTTGGTTACTCGACGTCTCCGTTCTCGTGTAGCCTACATATTGCGTTTTTTTTTAAATTTGCTTACCGGGCTAAAGGTTAGCATGTTTAAAATACGTAAGTCGTTTTGTTCAACAAATTTGAGTAGATAACTCATCAGTTGTTTGCATCAGAGCGACAATTTTTGAGATAGTTATTAAAACTGTTTAAAGGTTGTCAAACGTTGTTTCTCGTTGTATATCCTTTAATTCTAGAGTTAAGTTGATAAATAACGTGTACGAATTTGTTTAACGCATTTGTTTTGGTTACTCGACGTCTCCGTTCTCGTGTAGCCTACATATTGCGTTTTTTTTTTTAATTTGCTTACCGGGCTAAAGGTTAACATGTTTAAAATATGTAAGTCGTTTTGTTCATCAAATTTAAGTAGATAACTCATCAGTTGTTTGCATCAGAGCGATAATTTTTGAGATAGTTATTAAAACTGTTTAAAGGTTGTCAAACGTTGTTTCTCGTTGTATATCCTTTAATTCTAGAGTTAAATTGATAAATAACGTGTACGAATTTGTTTAACGCATTTGTTTTGGTTACTCGACGTCTCCGTTCTCGTGTAGCCTACATATTGCGTTTTTTTTTAAATTTGCTTACCGGGCTAAAGGTTAGCATGTTTAAAATACGTAAGTCGTTTTGTTCATCAAATTTAAGTAGATAACTCATCAGTTGTTTGCATCAGAGCGATAATTTTTGAGATAGTTATTAAAACTGTTTAAAGGTTGTCAAACGTTGTTTCTCGTTGTATATCCTTTAATTCTAGAGTTAAATTGATAAATAACGTGTACGAATTTGTTTAACGCATTTGTTTTGGTTACTCGACGTCTCCGTTCTCGTGTAGCCTACATATTGCGTTTTTTTTTTAATTTGCTTACCGGGCTAAAGGTTAGCATGTTTAAAATACGTAAGTCGTTTTGTTCAACAAATTTGAGTAGATAACTCATCAGTTGTTTGCATCAGAGCGACAATTTTTGAGATAGTTATTAAAACTGTTTAAAGGTTGTCAAACGTTGTTTCTCGTTGTATATCCTTTAATTCTAGAGTTAAGTTGATAAATAACGTGTACGAATTTGTTTAACGCATTTGTTTTGGTTACTCGACGTCTCTGTTCTCGTGTAGCCTACATATTGCGTTTTTTTTTTAATTTGCTTACCGGGCTAAAGGTTAGCATGTTTAAAATACGTAAGTCGTTTTGTTCATCAAATTTAAGTAGATAACTCATCAGTTGTTTGCATCAGAGCGATAATTTTTGAGATAGTTATTAAAATTGTTTAAAGGTTGTCAAACGTTGTTTCTCGTTGTATATCCTTTAATTCTAGAGTTAAATTGATAATAACGTGTACGAATTTGTTTAACGCATTTGTTTTGGTTACTCGACGTCTCCGTTCTCGTGTAGCCTACATATTGCGTTTTTTTTTTAATTTGCTTACCGGGCTAAAGGTTAGCATGTTTAAAATACGTAAGTCGTTTTGTTCAACAAATTTGAGTTGTTTGCATCAGAGCGACAATTTTTGAGATAGTTATTAAAACTGTTTAAAGGTTGTCACACGTTGTTTCTCGTTGTATATCCTTTAATTCTGGAGTTAAAATTGATAAATAACGTGTACGAATTTGTTTAACGCATTTGTTTTGGTTACTCGACGTCTCCGTTCTCGTGTAGCCTACATATTGCGTTTTTTTTTAATTTGCTTACCGGGCTAAAGGTTAGCATGTTTAAAATACGTAAGTCGTTTTGTTCATCATATTTAAGTAGATAACTCATCAGTTGTTTGCATCAGAGCGATAATTTTTGAGATAGTTATTAAAACTGTTTAAAGGTTGTCAAACGTTGTTTCTCGTTGTATATCCTTTAATTCTAGAGTTAAATTGATAAATAACGTGTACGAATTTGTTTAACGCATTTGTTTTGGTTACTCGACGTCTCCGTTCTCGTGTAGCCTACATATTGCGTTTTTTTTTTAATTTGCTTACCGGGCTAAAGGTTAGCATGCTTAAAATACGTAAGTCGTTTTGTTCAACAAATTTAAGTAGATAACTCATCAGTTGTTTGCATCAGAGCGATAATTTTTGAGATAGTTATTAAAACTGTTTAAAGGTTGTCAAACGTTGTTTCTCGTTGTATATCCTTTAATTCTAGAGTTAAATTGATAAATAACGTGTACGAATTTGTTTAACGCATTTGTTTTGGTTACTCGACGTCTCCGTTCTCGTGTAGCCTACATATTGCGTTTTTTTTTTAAATTTGCTTACCGGGCTAAAGGTTAGCAAATTTAAAATACGTAAGTCGTTTTGTTCAACAAATTTAAGTAGATAACTCATCAGTTGTTTGCATCAGAGTAATAATTTTTGAGATAGTTATTAAAACTGTTTAAAGGTTGTCAAACGTTGTTTCTCGTTGTATATCCTTTAATTCTAGAGTTAAATTGATAAATAACGTGTACGAATTTGTTTAACGCATTTGTTTTGGTTACTCGACGTCTCTGTTCTCGTGTAGCCTACATATTGCGTTTTTTTTTTAATTTGCTTACCGGGCTAAAGGTTAGCATGTTTAAAATACGTAAGTCGTTTTGTTCATCAAATTTAAGTAGATAACTCATTTTTTGAGATAGTTATTAAAACTGTTTAAAGGTTGTCAAACGTTGTTTCTCGTTGTATATCCTTTAATTCTAGAGTTAAATTGATAAATAACGTGTACGAATTTGTTTAACGCATTTGTTTTGGTTACTCGACGTCTCCGTTCTCGTGTAGCCTACATATTGCGTTTTTTTTTTAATTTGCTTACCGGGCTAAAGGTTAGCATGTTTAAAATACGTAAGTCGTTTTGTTCATCAAATTTAAGTAGATAACTCATCAGTTGTTTGCATCAGAGCGACAATTTTTGAGATAGTTATTAAAACTGTTTAAAGGTTGTCAAACGTTGTTTCTCGTTGTATATCCTTTAATTCTAGAGTTAAATTGATAAATAACGTGTACGAATTTGTTTAACGCATTTGTTTTGGTTACTCGACGTCTCCGTTCTCGTGTAGCCTACATATTGAGTTTTTTTTTAATTTGCTTACCGGGCTAAAGGTTAGCATGTTTAAAATACGTAAGTCGTTTTGTTCAACAAATTTGAGTAGATAACTCAGCAGTTGTTTGCATCAGAGCGATAATTTTTGAGATAGTTATTAAAACTGTTTAAAGGTTGTCAAACGTTGTTTCTTGTTGTATATCCTTTAATTCTAGAGTTAAATTGATAAATAACGTGTACGAATTTGTTTAACGCATTTGTTTTGGTTACTCGACGTCTCCGTTCTCGTGTAGCCTACATATTGCGTTTTTTTTTAATTTGCTTACCGGGCTAAAGGTTAGCATGTTTAAAATACGTAAGTCGTTTTGTTCAACAAATTTAAGTAGATAACTCATCAGTTGTTTGCATCAGAGCGACAATTTTTGAGATAGTTATTAAAACTGTTTAATGGTTGTCAAACGTTGTTTCTCGTTGTATATCCTTTAATTCTAGAGTTAAATTGATAAATAACGTGTACGAATTTGTTTAACGCATTTGTTTTGGTTACTCGACGTCTCTGTTCTCGTGTAACCTACATATTGCGTTTTTTTTTAATTTGCTTACCGGACTAAAGGTTAGCATGTTTAAAATACGTAAGTCGTTTTGTTCATCAAATTTAAGGAGATAACTCATCAGTTGTTTGCATCAGAGCGACAATTTTTGAGATAGTTATTAAAACTGTTTAATGGTTGTCAAACGTTGTTTCTCGTTGTATATCCTTTAATTCTAGAGTTAAATTGATAAATAACGTGTACGAATTTGTTTAGCGCATTTGTTTTGGTTACTCGACGTCTCCGTTCTCGTGTAGCCTACATATTGCGTTTTTTTTTTAATTTGCTTACCGGGCTAAAGGTTAGCATGTTTAAAATACGTAAGTCGTTTTGTTCATCATATTTAAGTAGATAACTCATCAGTTGTTTGCATCAGAGCGATAATTTTTGAGATAGTTATTAAAACTGTTTAAAGGTTGTCAAACGTTGTTTCTCGTTGTATATCCTTTAATTCTAGAGTTAAATTGATAAATAACGTGTACGAATTTGTTTAACGCATTTGTTTTGGTTACTCGACGTCTCCGTTCTCGTGTAGCCTACATATTGCGTTTTTTTTTTAATTTGCTTACCGGGCTAAAGGTTAGCATGCTTAAAATACGTAAGTCGTTTTGTTCAACAAATTTAAGTAGATAACTCATCAGTTGTTTGCATCAGAGCGACAATTTTTGAGATAGTTATTAAAACTGTTTAAAGGTTGTCAAACGTTGTTTCTCGTTGTATATCCTTTAATTCTAGAGTTAAATTGATAAATAACGTGTACGAATTTGTTTAACGCATTTGTTTTGGTTACTCGACGTCTCCGTTCTCGTGTAGCCTACATATTGCGTTTTTTTTTTAATTTGCTTACCGGGCTAAAGGTTAGCATGTTTAAAATACGTAAGTCGTTTTGTTCATCAAATTTAAGTAGATAACTCTACAGTTGTTTGCATCAGAGCGATAATTTTTGAGATAGTTATTAAAACTGTTTAAAGGTTGTCAAACGTTGTTTCTCGTTGTATATCCTTTAATTCTAGAGTTAAATTGATAAATAACGTGTACGAATTTGTTTAACGCATTTGTTTTGGTTACTCGACGTCTCCGTTCTCGTGTAGCCTACATATTGCGTTTTTTTTTAATTTGCTTACCGGGCTAAAGGTTAGCATGC
Source organism: Eurosta solidaginis (assembly GCF_040869045.1). NCBI lineage: Eukaryota > Metazoa > Arthropoda > Insecta > Diptera > Tephritidae > Eurosta > Eurosta solidaginis. The sequence continues at coordinate 373,946 of NW_027136977.1, forward strand.
TTAAAATACGTAAGTCGTTTTGTTCAACAAATTTAAGTAGATAACTCATCAGTTGTTTGCATCAGAGCGATAATTTTTGAGATAGTTATTAAAACTGTTTAAAGGTTGTCAAACGTTGTTTCTCGTTGTATATCCTTTAATTCTAGAGTTAAATTGATAAATAACGTGTACGAATTTGTTTAACGCATTTGTTTTGGTTACTCGACGTCTCCGTTCTCGTGTAGCCTACATATTGCGTTTTTTTTTTAAATTTGCTTACCGGGCTAAAGGTTAGCATGTTTAAAATACGTAAGTCGTTTTGTTCAACAAATTTAAGTAGATAACTCATCAGTTGTTTGCATCAGAGTAATAATTTTTGAGATAGTTATTAAAACTGTTTAAAGGTTGTCAAACGTTGTTTCTCGTTGTATATCCTTTAATTCTAGAGTTAAATTGATAAATAACGTGTACGAATTTGTTTAACGCATTTGTTTTGGTTACTCGACGTCTCTGTTCTCGTGTAGCCTACATATTGCGTTTTTTTTTTTAATTTGCTTACCGGGCTAAAGGTTAGCATGTTTAAAATACGTAAGTCGTTTTGTTCATCAAATTTAAGTAGATAACTCATCAGATGTTTGCATCAGAGCGATAATTTTTGAGATAGTTATTAAAACTGTTTAAAGGTTGTCAAACGTTGTTTCTCGTTGTATATCCTTTAATTCTAGAGTTAAATTGATAAATAACGTGTACGAATTTGTTTAACGCATTTGTTTTGGTTACTCGACGTCTCCGTTCTCGTGTAGCCTACATATTGCGTTTTTTTTTTAATTTGCTTACCGGGCTAAAGGTTAGCATGTTTAAAATACGTAAGTCGTTTTGTTCATCAAATTTAAGTAGATAACTCATCAGTTGTTTGCATCAGAGCGACAATTTTTGAGATAGTTATTAAAACTGTTTAAAGGTTGTCAAACGTTGTTTCTCGTTGTATATCCTTTAATTCTAGAGTTAAATTGATAAATAACGTGTACGAATTTGTTTAACGCATTTGTTTTGGTTACTCGACGTCTCCGTTCTCGTGTAGCCTACATATTGAGTTTTTTTTTAATTTGCTTACCGGGCTAAAGGTTAGCATGTTTAAAATACGTAAGTCGTTTTGTTCAACAAATTTGAGTAGATAACTCAGCAGTTGTTTGCATCAGAGCGATAATTTTTGAGATAGTTATTAAAACTGTTTAAAGGTTGTCAAACGTTGTTTCTTGTTGTATATCCTTTAATTCTAGAGTTAAATTGATAAATAACGTGTACGAATTTGTTTAACGCATTTGTTTTGGTTACTCGACGTCTCCGTTCTCGTGTAGCCTACATATTGCGTTTTTTTTTAATTTGCTTACCGGGCTAAAGGTTAGCATGTTTAAAATACGTAAGTCGTTTTGTTCAACAAATTTAAGTAGATAACTCATCAGTTGTTTGCATCAGAGCGACAATTTTTGAGATAGTTATTAAAACTGTTTAATGGTTGTCAAACGTTGTTTCTCGTTGTATATCCTTTAATTCTAGAGTTAAATTGATAAATAACGTGTACGAATTTGTTTAACGCATTTGTTTTGGTTACTCGACGTCTCTGTTCTCGTGTAACCTACATATTGCGTTTTTTTTTAATTTGCTTACCGGACTAAAGGTTAGCATGTTTAAAATACGTAAGTCGTTTTGTTCATCAAATTTAAGGAGATAACTCATCAGTTGTTTGCATCAGAGCGACAATTTTTGAGATAGTTATTAAAACTGTTTAATGGTTGTCAAACGTTGTTTCTCGTTGTATATCCTTTAATTCTAGAGTTAAATTGATAAATAACGTGTACGAATTTGTTTAGCGCATTTGTTTTGGTTACTCGACGTCTCCGTTCTCGTGTAGCCTACATATTGCGTTTTTTTTTTAATTTGCTTACCGGGCTAAAGGTTAGCATGTTTGAAATACGTAAGTCGTTTTGTTCATCATATTTAAGTAGATAACTCATCAGTTGTTTGCATCAGAGCGATAATTTTTGAGATAGTTATTAAAACTGTTTAAAGGTTGTCAAACGTTGTTTCTCGTTGTATATCCTTTAATTCTAGAGTTAAATTGATAAATAACGTGTACGAATTTGTTTAACGCATTTGTTTTGGTTACTCGACGTCTCCGTTCTCGTGTAGCCTACATATTGCGTTTTTTTTTTAATTTGCTTACCGGGCTAAAGGTTAGCATGCTTAAAATACGTAAGTCGTTTTGTTCAACAAATTTAAGTAGATAACTCATCAGTTGTTTGCATCAGAGCGACAATTTTTGAGATAGTTATTAAAACTGTTTAAAGGTTGTCAAACGTTGTTTCTCGTTGCATATCCTTTAATTCTAGAGTTAAATTGATAAATAACGTGTACGAATTTGTTTAACGCATTTGTTTTGGTTACTCGACGTCTGCGTTCTCGTGTAGCCTACATATTGCGTTTTTTTTTTAATTTGCTTACCGGGCTAAAGGTTAGCATGTTTAAAATACGTAAGTCGTTTTGTTCATCAAATTTAAGTAGATAACTCTACAGTTGTTTGCATCAGAGCGATAATTTTTGAGATAGTTATTAAAACTGTTTAAAGGTTGTCAAACGTTGTTTCTCGTTGTATATCCTTTAATTCTAGAGTTAAATTGATAAATAACGTGTACGAATTTGTTTAACGCATTTGTTTTGGTTACTCGACGTCTCCGTTCTCGTGTAGCCAACATATTGCGTTTTTTTTTTAATTTGCTTACCGGGCTAAAGGTTAGCATGTTTAAAATACGTAAGTCGTTTTGTTCATCATATTTAAGTAGATAACTCATCAGATGTTTGCATCAGAGCGATAATTTTTGAGATAGTTATTAAAACTGTTTAAAGGTTGTCAAACGTTGTTTCTCGTTGTATATCCTTTAATTCTAGAGTTAAATTGATAAATAACGTGTACGAATTTGTTTAACGCATTTGTTTTGGTTACTCGACGTCTCCGTTCTCGTGTAGCCTACATATTGCGTTTTTTTTTTTAATTTGCTTACCGGGCTAAAGGTTATCATGCTTAAAATACGTAAGTCGTTTTGTTCAACAAATTTAAGTAGATAACTCATCAGTTGTTTGCATCAGAGCGACAATTTTTGAGATAGTTATTAAAACTGTTTAAAGGTTGTCAAACGTTGTTTCTTGTTGTATATCCTTTAATTCTAGAGTTAAATTGATAAATAACGTGTACGAATTTGTTTAACGGATTTGTTTTGGTTACTCGACGTCTCCGTTCTCGTGTAGCCTACATATTGCGTTTTTTTTTTAATTTGCTTACCGGGCTAAAGGTTAGCATGTTTAAAATACGTAAGTCGTTTTGTTCATCAAATTTAAATAGATAACTCATCAGTTGTTTGCATCAGAGCGATAATTTTTGAGATAGTTATTAAAACTGTTTAAAGGTTGTCAAACGTTGTTTCTCGTTGTATATCCTTTAATTCTAGAGTTAAATTGATAAATAACGTGTACGAATTTGTTTAACGCATTTGTTTTGGTTACTCGACGTCTCCGTTCTCGTGTAGCCTACATATTGCGTTTTTTTTGTAATTTGCTTACCGGGCTAAAGGTTAGCATGTTTAAAATACGTAAGTCGTTTTGTTCAACAAATTTGAGTAGATAACTCATCAGTTGTTTGCATCAGAGCGACAATTTTTGAGATAGTTATTAAAACTGTTTAAAGGTTGTCAAACGTTGTTTCTCGTTGTATATCCTTTAATTCTAGAGTTAAGTTGATAAATAACGTGTACGAATTTGTTTAACGCATTTGTTTTGGTTACTCGACGTCTCTGTTCTCGTGTAGCCTACATATTGCGTTTTTTTTTAATTTGCTTACCGGGCTAAAGGTTAGCATGTTTAAAATACGTAAGTCGTTTTGTTCATCAAATTTAAGTAGATAACTCATCAGTTGTTTGCATCAGAGCGATAATTTTTGAGATAGTTATTAAAACTGTTTAAAGGTTGTCAAACGTTGTTTCTCGTTGTATATCCTTTAATTCTAGAGTTAAATTGATAAATAACGTGTACGAATTTGTTTAACGCATTTGTTTTGGTTACTCGACGTCTCCGTTCTCGTGTAGCCTACATATTGCGTTTTTTTTTAATTTGCTTACCGGGCTAAAGGTTAGCATGCTTAAAACACGTAAGTCGTTTTGTTCAACAAATTTAAGTAGATAACTCATCAGTTGTTTGCATCAGAGCGACAATTTTTGAGATAGTTATTAAAACTGTTTAAAGGTTGTCAAACGTTGTTTCTCGTTGTATATCCTTTAATTCTAGAGTTAAATTGATAAATAACGTGTACGAATTTGTTTAACGCATTTGTTTTGGTTACTCGACGTCTCCGTTCTCGTGTAGCCTACATATTGCGTTTTTTTTTAATTTGCTTACCGGGCTAAAGGTTAGCATGTCTAAAATACGTAAGTCGTTTTGTTCATCAAATTTAAGTAGATAACTCATCAGTTGTTTGCATCAGAGCGATAATTTTTGAGATAGTTATTAAAACTGTTTAAAGGTTGTCAAACGTTGTTTCTCGTTGTATATCCTTTAATTCTAGAGTTAAATTGATAAATAACGTGTACGAATTTGTTTAACGCATTTGTTTTGGTTACTCGACGTCTCCGTTCTCGTGTAGCCTACATATTGCGTTTTTTTTTTTAATTTGCTTACCGGGCTAAAGGTTAGCATGTTTAAAATACGTAAGTCGTTTTGTTCAACAAATTTGAGTAGATAACTCATCAGTTGTTTGCATCAGAGCGACAATTTTTGAGATAGTTATTAAAACTGTTTAAAGGTTGTCAAACGTTGTTTCTCGTTGTATATCCTTTAATTCTAGAGTTAAGTTGATAAATAACGTGTACGAATTTGTTTAACGCATTTGTTTTGGTTACTCGACGTCTCCGTTCTCGTGTAGCCTACATATTGCGTTTTTTTTTTAATTTGCTTACCGGGCTAAAGGTTAGCATGTTTAAAATACGTAAGTCGTTTTGTTCATCAAATTTAAGTAGATAACTCATCAGTTGTTTGCATCAGAGCGATAATTTTTGAGATAGTTATTAAAACTGTTTAAAGGTTGTCAAACGTTGTTTCTCGTTGTATATCCTTTAATTCTAGAGTTAAATTGATAAATAACGTGTACGAATTTGTTTAACGCATTTGTTTTGGTTACTCGACGTCTCCGTTCTCGTGTAGCCTACATATTGCGTTTTTTTTTTAATTTGCTTACCGGGCTAAAGGTTAGCATGTTTAAAATACGTAAGTCGTTTTGTTCATCAAATTTAAGTAGATAACTCATCAGTTGTTTGCATCAGAGCGACAATTTTTGAGATAGTTGTTAAAACTGTTTAAAGGTTGTCAAACGTTGTTTCTCGTTGTATATCCTTTAATTCAAGAGTTAAATTGATAAATAACGTGTACGAATTTGTTTAACGCATTTGTTTTGGTTACTCGACGTCTCCGTTCTCGTGTAGCCTACATATTGCGTTTTTTTTTTAATTTGCTTACCGGGCTAAAGGTTAGCATGTTTAAAATACGTAAGTCGTTTTGTTCATCAAATTTAAGTAGATAACTCATCAGTTGTTTGCAGCAGAGCGATAATTTTTGAGATAGTTATTAAAACTGTTTAAAGGTTGTCAAACGTTGTTTCTCGTTGTATATCCTTTAATTCTAGAATTAAATTGATAAATAACGTGTACGAATTTGTTTAACGCATTTGTTTTGGTTACTCGACGTCTCCGTTCTCGTGTAGCCTACATATTGCGTTTTTTTTTTAATTTGCTTACCGGGCTAAAGGTTAGCATGTTTAAAATACGTAAGTCGTTTTGTTCAACAAATTTGAGTAGATAACTCATCAGTTGTTTGCATCAGAGCGACAATTTTTGAGATAGTTATTAAAACTGTTTAAAGGTTGTCAAACGTTGTTTCTCGTTGTATATCCTTTAATTCTAGAGTTAAGTTGATAAATAACGTGTACGAATTTGTTTAACGCATTTGTTTTGGTTACTCGACGTCTCCGTTCTCGTGTAGCCTACATATTGCGTTTTTGTTTTAATTTGCTTACCGGGCTAAAGGTTAGCATGTTTAAAATACGTAAGTCGTTTTGTTCATCAAATTTAAGTAGATAACTCATCAGTTGTTTGCATCAGAGCGATAATTTTTGAGATAGCTATTAAAACTGTTTAAAGGTTGTCAAACGTTGTTTCTCGTTGTATATCCTTTAATTCTAGAGTTAAATTGATAAATAATGTGTACGAATTTGTTTAACGCATTTGTTTTGGTTACTCGACGTCTCCGTTCTCGTGTAGCCTACATATTGCGTTTTTTTTTTAATTTGCTTACCGGGCTAACGGTTAGCATGTTCAAAATACGTAGGTCGTTTTGTTCATCAAATTTAAGTAGATAACTCATCAGTTGTTTGCATCAGAGCGATAATTTTTGAGATAGTTATTAAAACTGTTTAAAGGTTGTCAAACGTTGTTTCTCGTTGTATATCCTTTAATTCTAGAGTTAAATTGATAAATAACGTGTACGAATTTGTTTAACGCATTTGTTTTGGTTACTCGACGTCTCCGTTCTCGTGTAGCCTACATATTGCGTTTTTTTTTTAATTTGCTTACCGGGCTAAAGGTTAGCATGCTTAAAATACGTAAGTCGTTTTGTTCAACAAATTTGAGTAGATAACTCATCAGTTGTTTGCATCAGAGCGATAATTTTTGAGATAGTTATTAAAACTGTTTAAAGGTTGTCAAACGTTGTTTCTCGTTGTATATCCTTTAATTCTAGAGTTAAATTGATAAATAACGTGTACGAATTTGTTTAACGCATTTGTTTTGGTTACTCGACGTCTCCGTTCTCGTGTAGCCTACATATTGCGTTTTTTTTTTAATTTGCTTACCGGGCTAAAGGTTAGCATGTTTAAAATACGTAAGTCGTTTTGTTCATCAAATTTAAGTAGATACCTCATCAGTTGTTTGCATCAGAGCGATAATTTTTGAGATAGTTATTAAAACTGTTTAAAGGTTGTCAAACGTTGTTTCTCGTTGTATATCCTTTAATTCTAGAGTTAAATTGATAAATAACGTGTACGAATTTGTTTAACGCATTTGTTTTGGTTACTCGACGTCTCCGTTCTCGTGTAGCCTACATATTGCGTTTTTTTTTTAATTTGCTTACCGGGCTAAAGGTTAGCATGTTTAAAATACGTAAGTCGTTTTGTTCAACAAATTTGAGTAGATAACTCATCAGTTGTTTGCATCAGAGCGACAATTTTTGAGATAGTTATTAAAACTGTTTAAAGGTTGTCAAACGTTGTTTCTCGTTGTATATCCTTTAATTCTAGAGTTAAGTTGATAAATAACGTGTACGAATTTGTTTAACGCATTTGTTTTGGTTACTCGACGTCTCTGTTCTCGTGTAGCCTACACATTGCGTTTTTTTTTTAATTTGCTTACCGGGCTAAAGGTTAGCATGTTTAAAATACGTAAGTCGTTTTGTTCATCAAATTTAAGTAGATAACTCATCAGTTGTTTGCATCAGAGCGATAATTTTTGAGATAGTTATTAAAATTGTTTAAAGGTTGTCAAACGTTGTTTCTCGTTGTATATCCTTTAATTCTAGAGTTAAATTGATAATAACGTGTACGAATTTGTTTAACGCATTTGTTTTGGTTACTCGACGTCTCCGTTCTCGTGTAGCCTACATATTGCGTTTTTTTTTTAATTTGCTTACCGGGCTAAAGGTTAGCATGTTTAAAATACGTAAGTCGTTTTGTTCAACAAATTTGAGTAGATAACTCATCAGTTGTTTGCATCAGAGCGACAATTTTTGAGATAGTTATTAAAACTGTTTAAAGGTTGTCACACGTTGTTTCTCGTTGTATATCCTTTAATTCTAGAGTTAAATTGATAAATAACGTGTACGAATTTGTTTAACGCATTTGTTTTGGTTACTCGACGTCTCCGTTCTCGTGTAGCCTACATATTGCGTTTTTTTTTTAATTTGCTTACCGGGCTAAAGGTTAGCATGTTTAAAATACGTAAGTCGTTTTGTTCATCATATTTAAGTAGATAACTCATCAGTTGTTTGCATCAGAGCGATAATTTTTGAGATAGTTATTAAAACTGTTTAAAGGTTGTCAAACGTTGTTTCTCGTTGTATATCCTTTAATTCTAGAGTTAAATTGATAAATAACGTGTACGAATTTGTTTAACGCATTTGTTTTGGTTACTCGACGTCTCCGTTCTCGTGTAGCCTACATATTGCGTTTTTTTTTTAATTTGCTTACCGGGCTAAAGGTTAGCATGTTTAAAATACGTAAGTCGTTTTGTTCAACAAATTTAAGTAGATAACTCATCAGTTGTTTGCATCAGAGTAATAATTTTTGAGATAGTTATTAAAACTGTTTAAAGGTTGTCAAACGTTGTTTCTCGTTGTATATCCTTTAATTCTAGAGTTAAATTGATAAATAACGTGTACGAATTTGTTTAACGCATTTGTTTTGGTTACTCGACGTCTCTGTTCTCGTGTAGCCTACATATTGCGTTTTTTTTTTAATTTGCTTACCGGGCTAAAGGTTAGCATGTTTAAAATACGTAAGTCGTTTTGTTCATCAAATTTAAGTAGATAACTCATCAGATGTTTGCATCAGAGCGATAATTTTTGAGATAGTTATTAAAACTGTTTAAAGGTTGTCAAACGTTGTTTCTCGTTGTATATCCTTTAATTCTAGAGTTAAATTGATAAATAACGTGTACGAATTTGTTTAACGCATTTATTTTGGTTACTCGACGTCTCCGTTCTCGTGTAGCCTACATATTGCGTTTTTTTTTTAATTTGCTTACCGGGCTAAAGGTTAGCATGTTTAAAATACGTAAGTCGTTTTGTTCATCAAATTTAAGTAGATAACTCATCAGTTGTTTGCATCAGAGCGACAATTTTTGAGATAGTTATTAAAACTGTTTAAAGGTTGTCAAACGTTGTTTCTCGTTGTATATCCTTTAATTCTAGAGTTAAATTGATAAATAACGTGTACGAATTTGTTTAACGCATTTGTTTTGGTTACTCGACGTCTCCGTTCTCGTGTAGCCTACATATTGAGTTTTTTTTTAATTTGCTTACCGGGCTAAAGGTTAGCATGTTTAAAATACGTAAGTCGTTTTGTTCAACAAATTTGAGTAGATAACTCAGCAGTTGTTTGCATCAGAGCGATAATTTTTGAGATAGTTATTAAAACTGTTTAAAGGTTGTCAAACGTTGTTTCTTGTTGTATATCCTTTAATTCTAGAGTTAAATTGATAAATAACGTGTACGAATTTGTTTAACGCATTTGTTTTGGTTACTCGACGTCTCCGTTCTCGTGTAGCCTACATATTGCGTTTTTTTTTAATTTGCTTACCGGGCTAAAGGTTAGCATGTTTAAAATACGTAAGTCGTTTTGTTCAACAAATTTAAGTAGATAACTCATCAGTTGTTTGCATCAGAGCGACAATTTTTGAGATAGTTATTAAAACTGTTTAATGGTTGTCAAACGTTGTTTCTCGTTGTATATCCTTTAATTCTAGAGTTAAATTGATAAATAACGTGTACGAATTTGTTTAACGCATTTGTTTTGGTTACTCGACGTCTCTGTTCTCGTGTAACCTACATATTGCGTTTTTTTTTAATTTGCTTACCGGGCTAAAGGTTAGCATGTTTAAAATACGTAAGTCGTTTTGTTCATCAAATTTAAGTAGATAACTCATCAGCTGTTTGCATCAGAGCGATAATTTTTGAGATAGTTAATAAAACTGTTTAAAGGTTGTCAAACGTTGTTTCTCGTTGTATATCCTTTAATTCTAGAGTTAAATTGATAAATAACGTGTACGAATTTGTTTAACGCATTTGTTTTGGTTACTCGACGTCTCCGTTCTCATGTAGCCTACATATTGCGTTTTTTTTTTAATTTGCTTACCGGGCTAAAGGTTAGCATGTTTAAAATACGTAAGTCGTTTTGTTCAACAAATTTGAGTAGATAACTTATCAGTTGTTTGCATCAGAGCGACAATTTTTGAGATAGTTATTAAAACTGTTTAAAGGTTGTCAAACGTTGTTTCTCGTTGTATATCCTTTAATTCTAGAGTTAAATTGATAAATAACGTGTACGAATTTGTTTAACGCATTTGTTTTGGTTACTCGACGTCTCCGTTCTCGTGTAGCCTACATATTGCGTTTTTTTTTTTAATTTGCTTACCGGGCTAAAGGTTAGCATGTTTAAAATACGTAAGTCGTTTTGTTCATCAAATTTAAGTAGATAACTCATCAGTTGTTTGCATCAGAGCGACAATTTTTGAGATAGTTATTAAAACTGTTTAAAGGTTGTCAAACGTTGTTTCTCGTTGTATATCCTTTAATTCTAGAGTTAAATTGATAAATAACGTGTACGAATTTGTTTAACGCATTTGTTTTGGTTACTCGACGTCTCCGTTCTCGTGTAGCCTACATATTGCGTTTTTTTTTTAATTTGCTTACCGGGCTAAAGGTTAGCAGGTTTAAAATACGTAAGTCGTTTTGTTCAACAAATTTAAGTAGATAACTCATCAGTTGTTTGCATCAGAGCGACAATTTTTGAGATAGTTATTAAAACTGTTTAAAGGTTGTCAAACGTTGTTTCTCGTTGTATATCCTTTAATTCTAGAGTTAAATTGATAAATAACGTGTACGAATTTGTTTAACGTATTTGTTTTGGTTACTCGACGTCTCCGTTCTCGTGTAGCCTACATATTGCGTTTTTTTTTTTAATTTGCTTACCGGGCTAAAGGTTAGCATGTTTAAAATACGTAAGTCGTTTTGTTCAACAAATTTGAGTAGATAACTCATTAGTTGTTTGCATCAGAGCGACAATTTTTGAGATAGTTATTAAAACTGTTTAAAGGTTGTCAAACGTTGTTTCTCGTTGTATATCCTTTAATTCTAGAGTTAAATTGATAAATAACGTGTACGAATTTGTTTAACGCATTTGTTTTGGTTACTCGACGTCTCCGTTCTCGTGTAGCCTACATATTGCGTTTTTTTTTTAATTTGCTTACCGGGCTAAAGGTTAGCATGCTTAAAATACGTAAGTCGTTTTGTTCAACAAATTTAAGTAGATAACTCATCAGTTGTTTGCATCAGAGCGATAATTTTTGAGATAGTTATTAAAACTGTTTAAAGGTTGTCAAACGTTGTTTCTCGTTGTATATCCTTTAATTCTAGAGTTAAATTGATAAATAACGTGTACGAATTTGTTTAACGCATTTGTTTTGGTTACTCGGCGTCTCCGTTCTCGTGTAGCCTACATATTGCGTTTTTTTTTTAATTTGCTTACCGGGCTAAAGGTTAGCATGTTTAAAATACGTAAGTCGTTTTGTTCATCAAATTTAAGTAGATAACTCATCAGTTGTTTGCATCAGAGCGACAATTTTTGAGATAGTTATTAAAACTGTTTAAAGGTTGTCAAACGTTGTTTCTCGTTGTATGTCCTTTAATTCTAGAGTTAAATTGATAAATAACGTTTACGAATTTGTTTAACGCATTTGTTTTGGTTACTCGACGTCTCCGTTCTCGTGTAGCCTACATATTGCGTTTTTTTTTTAATTTGCTTACCGGGCTAAAGGTTAGCATGTTTAAAATACGTAAGTCGTTTTGTTGAACAAATTTAAGTAGATAACTCATCAGTTGTTTGCATCAGAGCGATAATTTTTGAGATAGTTATTAAAACTGTTTAAAGGTTGTCAAACGTTGTTTCTCGTTGTATATCCTTTAATTCTAGAGTTAAATTGATAAATAACGTGTAAAAATTTGTTTAACGCATTTGTTTTGGTTACTCGACGTCTCCGTTCTCGTGTAGCCTACATATTGCGTTTTTTTTTTTAATTTGCTTACCGGGCTAAAGGTTAGCATGCTTAAAATACGTAAGTCGTTTTGTTCAACAAATTTAAGTAGATAACTCATCAGTTGTTTGCATCAGAGCGATAATTTTTGAGATAGTTATTAAAACTGTTTAAAGGTTGTCAAACGTTGTTTCTCGTTGTATATCCTTTAATTCTAGAGTTAAATTGATAAATAACGTGTACGAATTTGTTTAACGCATTTGTTTTGGTTACTCGACGTCTCCGTTCTCGTGTAGCCTACATATTGCGTTTTTTTTTTAATTTGCTTACCGGGCTAAAGGTTAGCATGTTTAAAATACGTAAGTCGTTTTGTTCATCAAATTTAAGTAGATAACTCATCAGTTGTTTGCATCAGAGCGATAATTTTTGAGATAGTTATTAAAACTGTTTAAAGGATGTCAAACGTTGTTTCTCGTTGTATATCCTTTAATTCTAGAGTTAAATTGATAAATAACGTGTACGAATTTGTTTAACGCATTTGTTTTGGTTACTCGACGTCTCCGTTCTCGTGTAGCCTACATATTGCGTTTTTTTTTTTAATTTGCTTACCGGGCTAAAGGTTAGCATGTTTAAAATACGTAAGTCGTTTTGTTCATCAAATTTAAGTAGATAACTCATCAGTTGTTTGCATCAGAGCGATAATTTTTGAGATAGTTATTAAAACTGTTTAAAGGTTGTCAAACGTTGTTTCTCGTTGTATATCCTTTAATTCTAGAGTTAAATTGATAAATAACGTGTACGAATTTGTTTAACGCATTTGTTTTGGTTACTCGACGTCTCCGTTCTCGTGTAGCCTACATATTGCGTTTTTTTTTAATTTGCTTACCGGGCTAAAGGTTAGCATGTTTAAAATACGTAAGTCGTTTTGTTCATCAAATTTAAGTAGATAACTCATCAGTTGTTTGCATCAGAGCGATAATTTTTGAGATAGTTATTAAAGCTGTTTAAAGGTTGTCAAACGTTGTTTCTCGTTGTATATCCTTTAATTCTAGAGTTAAATTGATAAATAACGTGTACGAATTTGTTTAACGCATTTGTTTTGGTTACTCGACGTCTCCGTTCTCGTGTAGCCTACATATTGCGTTTTTTTTTTAATTTGCTTACCGGGCTAAAGGTTAGCATGTTTAAAATACGTAAGTCGTTTTGTTCAACAAATTTAAGTAGATAACTCATCAGTTGTTTGCATCAGAGCGACAATTTTTGAGATAGTTATTAAAACTGTTTAAAGGTTGTCAAACGTTGTTTCTCGTTGTATATCCTTTAATTCTAGAGTTAAATTGATAAATAACGTGTACGAATTTGTTTAACGCATTTGTTTTGGTTACTCGACGTCTCCGTTCTCGTGTAGCCTACATATTGCGTTTTTTTTTTAATTTGCTTACCGGGCTAAAGGTTAGCATGTTTAAAATACGTAAGTCGTTTTGTTCATCAAATTTAAGTAGATAACTCATCAGTTGTTTGCATCAGAGCGACAATTTTTGAGATAGTTATTAAAACTGTTTAAAGGTTGTCAAACGTTGTTTCTCGTTGTATATCCTTTAATTCTAGAGTTAAATTGATAAATAACGTGTACGAATTTGTTTAACGCATTTGTTTTGGTTACTCGACGTCTCCGTTCTCGTGTAGCCTACATATTGCGTTTTTTTTTTAATTTGCTTACCGGGCTAAAGGTTAGCATGTTTAAAATACGTAAGTCGTTTTGTTCATCATATTTAAGTAGATAACTCATCAGTTGTTTGCATCAGAGCGATAATTTTTGAGATAGTTATTAAAACTGTTTAAAGGTTGTCAAACGTTGTTTCTCGTTGTATATCCTTTAATTCTAGAGTTAAATTGATAAATAACGTGTACGAATTTGTTTAACGCATTTGTTTTGGTTACTCGACGTCTCCGTTCTCGTGTAGCCTACATATTGCGTTTTTTTTTTTAATTTGCTTACCGGGCTAAAGGTTAGCATGTTTAAAATACGTAAGTCGTTTTGTTCATCATATTTAAGTAGATAACTCATCAGTTGTTTGCATCAGAGCGATAATTTTTGAGATAGTTATTAAAACTGTTTAAAGGTTGTCAAACGTTGTTTCTCGTTGTATATCCTTTAATTCTAGAGTTAAATTGATAAATAACGTGTACGAATTTGTTTAACGCATTTGTTTTGGTTACTCGACGTCTCCGTTCTCGTGTAGCCTACATATTGCGTTTTTTTTTTAATTTGCTTACCGGGCTAAAGGTTAGCATGTTTAAAATACGTAAGTCGTTTTGTTCATCAAATTTAAGTAGATAACTCATCAGTTGTTTGCATCAGAGCGATAATTTTTGAGATAGTTATTAAAACTGTTTAAAGGTTGTCAAACGTTGTTTCTCGTTGTATATCCTTTAATTCTAGAGTTAAATTGATAAATAACGTGTACGAATTTGTTTAACGCATTTGTTTTGGTTACTCGACGTCTCCGTTCTCGTGTAGCCTACATATTGCGTTTTTTTTTTAAATTTGCTTACCGGGCTAAAGGTTAGCATGTTTAAAATACGTAAGTCGTTTTGTTCAACAAATTTAAGTAGATAACTCATCAGTTGTTTGCATCAGAGCGATAATTTTTGAGATAGTTATTAAAACTGTTTAAAGGTTGTCAAACGTTGTTTCTCGTTGTATATCCTTTAATTCTAGAGTTAAATTGATAAATAACGTGTACGAATTTGTTTAACGCATTTGTTTTGGTTACTCGACGTCTCCGTTCTCGTGTAGCCTACATATTGCGTTTTTTTTTAATTTGCTTACCGGGCTAAAGGTTAGCATGTTTAAAATACGTAAGTCGTTTTGTTCAACAAATTTAAGTAGATAACTCATCAGTTGTTTGCATCAGAGCGACAATTTTTGAGATAGTTATTAAAACTGTTTAAAGGTTGTCAAACGTTGTTTCTCGTTGTATATCCTTTAATTCTAGAGTTAAATTGATAAATAACGTGTACGAATTTGTTTAACGCATTTGTTTTGGTTACTCGACGTCTCCGTTCTCGTGTAGCCTACATATTGCGTTTTTTTTTTAATTTGCTTACCGGGCTAAAGGTTAGCATGTTTAAAATACGTAAGTCGTTTTGTTCATCAAATTTTAGTAGATAACTCATCAGTTGTTTGCATCAGAGCGATGATTTTTGAGATAGTTATTAAAACTGTTTAAAGGTTGTCAAACGTTGTTTCTCGTTGTATATCCTTTAATTCTAGAGTTAAATTGATAAATAACGTGTACGAATTTGTTTAACGCATTTGTTTTGGTTACTCGACGTCTCCGTTCTCGTGTAGCCTACATATTGCGTTTTTTTTTAATTTGCTTACCGGGCTAAAGGTTAGCATGTTTAAAATACGTAAGTCGTTTTGTTCATCAAATTTAAGTAGATAACTCATCAGTTGTTTGCATCAGAGCGATAATTTTTGAGATAGTTATTAAAACTGTTTAAAGGTTGTCAAACGTTGTTTCTCGTTGTATATCCTTTAATTCTACAGTTAAATTGATAAATAACGTGTACGAATTTGTTTAACGCATTTGTTTTGGTTACTCGACGTCTCCGTTCTCGTGTAGCCTACATATTGCGTTTTTTTTTTAATTTGCTTACCGGGCTAAAGGTTAGCATGTTTAAAATACGTAAGTCGTTTTGTTCATCAAATTTAAGTAGATAACTCATCAGTTGTTTGCATCAGAGCGATAATTTTTGAGATAGTTATTAAAACTGTTTAAAGGTTGTCAAACGTTGTTTCTCGTTGTATATCCTTTAATTCTAGAGTTAAATTGATAAATAACGTGTACGAATTTGTTTAACGCATTTGTTTTGGTTACTCGACGTCTCCGTTCTCGTGTAGCCTACATATTGCGTTTTTTTTAATTTGCTTACCGGGCTAAAGGTTAGCATGCTTAAAATACGTAAGTCGTTTTGTTCATCAAATTTAAGTAGATAACTCATCAGTTGTTTGCATCAGAGCGATAATTTTTGAGATAGTTATTAAAACTGTTTAAAGGTTGTCAAACGTTGTTTCTCGTTGTATATCCTTTAATTCTAGAGTTAAATTGATAAATAACGTGTACGAATTTGTTTAACGCATTTGTTTTGGTTACTCGACGTCTCCGTTCTCGTGTAGCCTACATATTGCGTTTTTTTTTAATTTGCTTACCGGGCTAAAGGTTAGCATGTTTAAAATACGTAAGTCGTTTTGTTCATCAAATTTAAGTAGATAACTCATCAGTTGTTTACATCAGAGCGACAATTTTTGAGATAGTTATTAAAACTGTTTAAAGGTTGTCAAACGTTGTTTCTCGTTGTATATCCTTTAATTCTAGAGTTAAATTGATAAATAACGTGTACGAATTTGTTTAACGCATTTGTTTTGGTTACTCGACGTCTCCGTTCTCGTGTAGCCTACATATTGCGTTTTTTTTTTAATTTGCTTACCGGGCTAAAAGTTAGCATCCTTAAAATACGTAAGTCGTTTTGTTCATCAAATTTAAGTAGATAACTCATCAGTTGTTTGCATCAGAGCGATAATTTTTGAGATAGTTATTAAAACGGTTTAAAGGTTGTCAAACGTTGTTTCTCGTTGTATATCCTTTAATTCTAGAGTTAAATTGATAAATAACGTGTACGAATTTGTTTAACGCATTTGTTTTGGTTACTCGACGTCTCCGTTCTCTTGTAGCCTACATATTAGGTTTTTTTTTTAATTTGCTTACCGGGCTAAAGGTTAGCATGTTTAAAATACGTAAGTCGTTTTGTTCATCAAATTTAAGTAGATAACTCATCAGTTGTTTGCATCAGAGCGACAATTTTTGAGATAGTTATTAAAACTGTTTAAAGGTTGTCAAACGTTGTTTCTCGTTGTATATCCTTTAATTCTAGAGTTAAATTGATAAATAACGTGTACGAATTTGTTTAACGCATTTGTTTTGGTTACTCGACGTCTCCGTTCTCGTGTAGCCTACATATTGCGTTTTTTTTTTAATTTGCTTACCGGGCTAAAGGTTAGCATGTTTAAAATACGTAAGTCGTTTTGTTCAACAAATTTGAGTAGATAACTCATCAGTTGTTTGCATCAGAGCGACATTTTTTGAGATAGTTATTAAAACTGTTTAAAGGTGGTCAAACGTTGTTCCTCGTTGTATATCCTTTAATTCTAGAGTTAAATTGATAAATAACGTGTACGAATTTGTTTAACGCATTTGTTTTGGTTACTCGACGTCTCCGTTCTCGTGTAGCCTACATATTGCGTTTTTTTTTTAATTTGCTTACCGGGCTAAAGGTTAGCATGCTTAAAATACGTAAGTCGTTTTGTTCATCAAATTTAAGTAGATAACTCATCAGTTGTTTGCATCAGAGCGATAATTTTTGAGATAGTTATTAAAACTGTTTAAAGGTTGTCAAACGTTGTTTCTCGTTGTATATCCTTTAATTCTAGAGTTAAATTGATAAATAACGTGTACGAATTTGTTTAGCGAATTTGTTTTGGTTACTCGACGTCTCCGTTCTCGTGTAGCCTACATATTGCGTTTTTTTTTTAACTTGCTTACCGGGCTAAAGGTTAGCATGTTTAAAATACGTAAGTCGTTTTGCTCATCAAATTTAAGTAGATAACTCATCAGTTGTTTGCATCAGAGCGATAATTTTTGAGATAGTTATTAAAACTGTTTAAAGGTTGTCAAACGTTGTTTCTCGTTGTATATCCTTTAATTCTAGAGTTAAATTGATAAATAACGTGTACGAATTTGTTTAACGCATTTGTTTTGGTTACTCGACGTCTCCGTTCTCGTGTAGCCTACATATTGCGTTTTTTTTTTAATTTGCTTACCGGGCTAAAGGTTAGCATGTTTAAAATACGTAAGTCGTTTTGTTCGTCAAATTTAAGTAGATAACTCATCAGTTGTTTGCATCAGAGCGACAATTTTTGAGATAGTTATTAAAACTGTTTAAAGGTTGTCAAACGTTGTTTCTCGTTGTATATCCTTTAATTCTAGAGTTAAATTGATAAATAACGTGTACGAATTTGTTTAACACATTTGTTTTGGTTACTCGACGTCTCCGTTCTCGTGTAGCCTACATATTGCGTTTTTTTTTTAATTTGCTTACCGGGCTAAAGGTTAGCATTTTTAAAATACGTAAGTCGTTTTGTTCATCATATTTAAGTAGATAACTCATCAGTTGTTTGCATCAGAGCGATAATTTTTGAGATAGTTATTAAAACTGTTTAAAGGTTGTCAAACGTTGTTTCTCGTTGTATATCCTTTAATTCTAGAGTTAAATTGATAAATAACGTGTACGAATTTGTTTAACGCATTTGTTTTGGTTACTCGACGTCTCCGTTCTCGTGTAGCCTACATATTGCGTTTTTTTTTTTTAATTTGCTTACCGGGCTAAAGGTTAGCATGTTTAAAATACGTAAGTCGTTTTGTTCAACAAATTTGAGTAGATAACTCATCAGTTGTTTGCATCAGAGCGACAATTTTTGAGATAGTTATTAAAATTGTTTAAAGGTTGTCAAACGTTGTTTCTCGTTGTATACCCTTTAATTCTAGAGTTAAATTGATAAATAACGTGTACGAATTTGTTTAACGCATTTCTTTTGGTTACCGACGTCTCCGTTCTCGTGTAGCCTACATATTGCGTTTTTTTTTTAATTTGCTTACCGGGCTAAAGGTTAGCATGTTTAAAATACGTAAGTCGTTTTGTTCAACAAATTTGAGTAGATAACTCAGCAGTTGTTTGCATCAGAGCGACAATTTTTGAGATAGTTATTAAAACTGTTTAAAGGTTGTCAAACGTTGTTTCTCGTTGTATATCCTTTAATTCTAGAGGTAAATTGATTAATAACGTGTACGAATTTGTTTAACGCATTTGTTTTGGTTACTCGACGTCTCCGTTCTCGTGTAGCCCACATATTGCGTTTTTTTTTTTTTTAATTTGCTTACCGGGCTAAAGATTAGCATGTTTAAAATACGTAAGTCGTTTTGTTCAACAAATTTGAGTAGATAACTCAGCAGTTGTTTGCATCAGAGCGACAATTTTTGAGATAGTTATTAAAATTGTTTAAAGGTTGTCAAACGTTGTTTCTCGTTGTATATCCTTTAATTCTAGAGTTAAGTTGATAAATAACGTGTACGAATTTGTTTAACGCATTTGTTTTGGTTACTCGACGTCTCCGTTCTCGTGTAGCCTACATATTGCGTTTTTTTTTTAATTTGCTTACCGAGCTAAAGGTTAGCATGTTTCAAATACGTAAGTCGTTTTGTTCATCATATTTAAGTAGATAACTCATCAGTTGTTTGCATCAGAGCGATAATTTTTGAGATAGTTATTAAAACTGTTTAAAGGTTGTCAAACGTTGTTTCTCGTTGTATATCCTTTAATTCTAGAATTAAATTGATAAATAACGTGTACGAATTTGTTTAACGCATTTGTTTTGGTTACTCGACGTCTCCGTTCTCGTGTAGCCTACATATTGCGTTTTTTTTTTAATTTGCTTACCGGGCTAAAGGTTAGCATGTTTAAAATACGTAAGTCGTTTTGTTCATCAAATTTAAGTAGATAACTCATCAGTTGTTTGCATCAGAGCGATAATTTTTGAGATAGTTATTAAAACTGTTTAAAGGTTGTCAAACGTTGTTTCTCGTTGTATATCCTTTAATTCTAGAGTTAAATTGATAAATAACGTGTACGAATTTGTTTAACGCATTTGTTTTGGTTACTCGACGTCTCCGTTCTCGTGTAGACTACATATTGCGTTTTTTTTTTAATTTGCTTACCGGGCAAAGGTTAGCATGTTTAAAATACGTAAGTCGTTTTGTTCATCATATTTAAGTAGATAACTCATCAGTTGTTTGCATCAGAGCGATAATTTTTGAGATAGTTATTAAAACTGTTTAAAGGTTGTCAAACGTTGTTTCTCGTTGTATATCCTTTAATTCTAGAGTTAAATTGATAAATAACGTGTACGAATTTGTTTAACGCATTTGTTTTGGTTACTTGACGTCTCCGTTCTCGTGTAGCCTACATATTGCGTTTTTTTTTTAATTTGCTTACCGGGCTAAAGGTTAGCAGGTTTAAAATACGTAAGTCGTTTTGTTCAACAAATTTAAGTAGATAACTCATCAGTTGTTTGCATCAGAGCGACAATTTTTGAGATAGTTATTAAAACTGTTTAAAGGTTGTCAAACGTTGTTTCTCGTTGTATATCCTTTAATTCTAGAGTTAAATTGATAAATAACGTGTACGAATTTGTTTAACGCATTTGTTTTGGTTACTCGACGTCTCCGTTCTCGTGTAGCCTACATATTGCGTTTTTTTTTTAATTTGCTTACCGGGCTAAAGGTTAGCATGTTTAAAATACGTAAGTCGTTTTGTTCATCAAATTTAAGTAGATAACTCATCAGTTGTTTGCATCAGAGCGATAATTTTTGAGATAGTTATTAAAACTGTTTTAAGGTTGTCAAACGTTGTTTCTCGTTGTATATCCTTTAATTCTAGAGTTAAATTGATAAATAACGTGTACGAATTTGTTTAACGCATTTGTTTTGGTTACTCGACGTCTCCGTTCTCGTGTAGCCTACATATTGCGTTTTTTTTTTAATTTGCTTACCGGGCTAAAGGTTAGCATGCTTAAAATACGTAAGCCGTTTTGTTCATCAAATTTAAGTAGATAACTCATCAGTTGTTTGCATCAGAGCGATAATTTTTGAGATAGTTATTAAAACTGTTTAAAGGTTGTCAAACGTTGTTTCTCGTTGTATATCCTTTAATTCTAGAGTTAAATTGATAAATAACGTGTACGAATTTGTTTAACGCATTTGTTTTGGTTACTCGACGTCTCCGTTCTCGTGTAGCCTACATATTGCGTTTTTTTTTAATTTGCTTACCGGGCTAAAGGTTAGCATGTTTAAAATACGTAAGTCGTTTTGTTCATCAAATTTAAGTAGATAACTCATCAGTTGTTTGCATCAGAGCGATAATTTTTGAGATAGTTATTAAAACTGTTTAAAGGTTGTCAACCGTTGTTTCTCGTTGTATATCCTTTAATTCTAGAGTTAAATTGATAAATGACGTGTACGAATTTGTTTAACGCATTTGTTTTGGTTACTCGACGTCTCCGTTCTCGTGTAGCCTACTTATTGCGTTTTTTTTTTAATTTGCTTACCGGGCTAAAGGTTAGCATGTTTAAAATACGTAAGTCGTTTTGTTCATCAAATTTAAGTAGATAACTCATCAGTTGTTTGCATCAGAGCGATAATTTTTGAGATAGTTATTAAAACTGTTTAAAGGTTGTCAAACGTTGTTTCTCGTTGTATATCCTTTAATTCTAGAGTTAAATTGATAAATAACGTGTACGAATTTGTTTAACGCATTTGTTTTGGTTACTCGACGTCTCCGTTCTCGTGTAGCCTACATATTGCGTTTTTTTTTTAATTTGCTTACCGGCTAAAGGTTAGCATGTTTAAAATACGTAAGTCGTTTTGTTCATCAAATTTAAGTAGATAACTCATCAGTTGTTTGCATCAGAGCGATAATTTTTGAGATAGTTATTAAAACTGTTTAAAGGTTGTCAAACGTTGTTTCTCGTTGTATATCCTTTAATTCTAGAGTTAAATTGATAAATAACGTGTACGAATTTGTTTAACGCATTTGTTTTGGATACTCGACGTCTCCGTTCTCGTGTAGCCTACATATTGCGTTTTTTTTTTAATTTGCTTACCGGGCTAAAGGTTAGCATGTTTAAAATACGTAAGTCGTTTTGTTCATCAAATTTAAGTAGATAACTCATCAGTTGTTTGCATCAGAGCGATAATTTTTGAGATAGTTATTAAAACTGTTTAAAGGTTGTCAAACGTTGTTTCTCGTTGTATATCCTTTAATTCTAGAGTTAAATTGATAAATAACGTGTACGAATTTGTTTAACGCATTTGTTTTGGTTACTCGACGTCTCCGTTCTCGTGTAGCCTACATATTGCGTTTTTTTTTTAAATTTGCTTACCGGGCTAAAGGTTAGCATGTTTAAAATACGTAAGTCGTTTTGTTCATCAAATTTAAGTAGATAATTCAGCAGTTGTTTGCATCAGAGCGACAATTTTTGAGATAGTTATTAAAACTGTTTAAAGGTTGTCAAACGGTGTTTCTCGTTGTATATCCTTTAATTCTAGAGTTAAATTGATAAATAACGTGTACGAATTTGTTAACGCATTTGTTTTGGTTACTCGACGTCTCCGTTCTCGTGTAGCCTACATATTGCGTTTTTTTTTTAATTTGCTTACCGGGCTAAAGGTTAGCATGTTTAAAATACGTAAGTCGTTTTGTTCATCATATTTAAGTAGATAACTCATCAGTTGTTTGCATCAGAGCGATAATTTTTGAGATAGTTATTAAAACTGTTTAAAGGTTGTTAAAAGTTGTTTCTCGTTGTATATCCTTTAATTCTAGAGTTAAATTGATAAATAACGTGTACGAATTTGTTTAACGCATTTGTTTTGGTTACTCGACGTCTCCGTTCTCGTGTAGCCTACATATTGCGTTTTTTTTTTAATTTGCTTACCGGGCTAAAGGTTAGCATGTTTAAAATACGTAAGTCGTTTTGTTCATCAAATTTAAGTAGATAACTCATCAGTTGTTTGCATCAGAGCGATAATTTTTGAGATAGTTATTAAAACTGTTTAAAGGTTGTCAAACGTTGTTTCTCGTTGTATATCCTTTAATTCTAGAGTTAAATTGATAAATAACGTGTACGAATTTGTTTAACGCATTTGTTTTGGTTACTCGACGTCTCCGTTCTCGTGTAGCCTACATATTGCGTTTTTTTTTTTAATTTGCTTACCGGGCTAAAGGTTAGCATGTTTAAAATACGTAAGTCGTTTTGTTCATCATATTTAAGTAGATAACTCATCAGTTGTTTGCATCAGAGCGATAATTTTTGAGATAGTTATTAAAACTGTTTAAAGGTTGTCAAACGTTGTTTCTCGTTGTATATCCTTTAATTCTAGAGTTAAATTGATAAATAACGTGTACGAATTTGTTTAACGCATTTGTTTTGGTTACTCGACGTCTCCGTTCTCGTGTAGCCTACATATTGCGTTTTTTTTTTTAATTTGCTTACCGGGCTAAAGGTTAGCATGTTTAAAATACGTAAGTCGTTTTGTTCATCAAATTTAAGTAGATAACTCATCAGTTGTTTGCATCAGAGCGATAATTTTTGAGATAGTTATTAAAATTGTTTAAAGGTTGTCAAACGTTGTTTCTCGTTGTATATCCTTTAATTCTAGAGTTAAATTGATAAATAACGTGTACGAAATTGTTTAACGCATTTGTTTTGGTTACTCGACGTCTCCGTTCTCGTGTAGCCTACATATTGCGTTTTTTTTAATTTGCTTACCGGGCTAAAGGTTAGCATGTTTAAAATACGTAAGTCGTTTTGTTCATCAAATTTAAGTAGATAACTCATCAGTTGTTTGCATCAGAGCGATAATTTTTGAGATAGTTATTAAAACTGTTTAAAGGTTGTCAAACGTTGTTTCTCGTTGTATATCCTTTAATTCTAGAGTTAAATTGATAAATAACGTGTACGAATTTGTTTAACGCATTTGTTTTGGTTACTCGACGTCTCCGTTCTCGTGTAGCCTACATATTGCGTTTTTTTTTTAATTTGCTTACCGGGCTAAAGGTTAGCATGCTTAAAATACGTAAGTCGTTTTGTTCAACAAATTTGAGTAGATAACTCATCAGTTGTTTGCATCAGAGCGACAATTTTTGAGATAGTTATTAAAATTGTTTAAAGGTTGTCAAACGTTGTTTCTCGTTGTATATACTTTAATTCTAGAGTTAAATTGATAAATAACGTGTACGAATTTGTTTAACGCATTTGTTTTGGTTACTCGACGTCTCCGTTCTCGTGTTGCCTACATATTGCGTTTTTTTTTTAATTTGCTTACCGGGCTAAAGGTTAGCATGTTTAAAATACGTAAGTCGTTTTGTTCATCAAATTTAAGTAGATAACTCATCAGTTGTTTGCATCAGAGCGATAATTTTTGAGATAGTTATTAAAACTGTTTAAAGGTTGTCAAACGTTGTTTCTCGTTGTATATCCTTTAATTCTAGAGTTAAATTGATAAATAACGTGTACGAATTTGTTTAACGCATTTGTTTTGGTTACTCGACGTCTCCGTTCTCGTGTAGCCTACATATTGCGTTTTTTTTTTAATTTGCTTACCGGGCTAAAGGTTAGCATGTTTAAAATACGTAAGTCGTTTTGTTCATCAAATTTAAGTAGATAACTCATCAGTTGTTTGCATCAGAGCGACAATTTTTGAGATAGTTATTAAAACTGTTTAAAGGTTGTCAAACGTTGTTTCTCGTTTATATCCTTTAATTCTAGAGTTAAATTGATAACTAACGTGTACGAATTTGTTTAACGCATTTGTTTTGGTTACTCGACGTCTCCGTTCTCGTTTAGCCTACATATTGCGTTTTTTTTTTAATTTGCTTACCGGGCTAAAGGTTAGCATGTTTAAAATACGTAAGTCGTTTTGTTCATCATATTTAAGTAGATAACTCATCAGTTGTTTGCATCAGAGCGATAATTTTTGAGATAGTTATTAAAACTGTTTAAAGGTTGTCAAACGTTGTTTCTCGTTGTATATCATTTAATTCTAGAGTTAAATTGATAAATAACGTGTACGAATTTGTTTAACGCATTTGTTTTGGTTACTCGACGTCTCCGTTCTCGTGTAGCCTACATATTGCGTTTTTTTTTTTAATTTGCTTACCGGGCTAAAGGTTAGCATGTTTAAAATACGTAAGTCGTTTTGTTCAACAAATTTGAGTAGATAACTCATCAGTTATTTGCATCAGAGCGACAATTTTTGAGATAGTTATTAAAATTGTTTAAAGGTTGTCAAACGTTGTTTCTCGTTGTATATCCTTTAATTCTAGAGTTAAATTGATAAATAACGTGTACGAATTTGTTTAACGCATTTGTTTTGGTTACTCGACGTCTCCGTTCTCGTGTTGCCTACATATTGCGTTTTTTTTTTAATTTGCTTACCGGGCTAAAGGTTAGCATGTTTAAAATACGTAAGTCGTTTTGTTCATCAAATTTAAGTAGATAACTCATCAGTTGTTTGCATCAGAGCGATAATTTTTGAGATAGTTATTAAAACTGTTTAAAGGTTGTCAAACGTTGTTTCTCGTTGTATATCCTTTAATTCTAGAGTTAAATTGATAAATAACGTGTACGAATTTGTTTAACGCATTTGTTTTGGTTACTCGACGTCTCCGTTCTCGTGTAGCCTACATATTGCGTTTTTTTTTTAATTTGCTTACCGGGCTAAAGGTTAGCATGTTTAAAATACGTAAGTCGTTTTGTTCATCAAATTTAAGTAGATAACTCATCAGTTGTTTGCATCAGAGCGACAATTTTTGAGATAGTTATTAAAACTGTTTAAAGGTTGTCAAACGTTGTTTCTCGTTTATATCCTTTAATTCTAGAGTTAAATTGATAACTAACGTGTACGAATTTGTTTAACGCATTTGTTTTGGTTACTCGACGTCTCCGTTCTCGTTTAGCCTACATATTGCGTTTTTTTTTTAATTTGCTTACCGGGCTAAAGGTTAGCATGTTTAAAATACGTAAGTCGTTTTGTTCATCATATTTAAGTAGATAACTCATCAGTTGTTTGCATCAGAGCGATAATTTTTGAGATAGTTATTAAAACTGTTTAAAGGTTGTCAAACGTTGTTTCTCGTTGTATATCATTTAATTCTAGAGTTAAATTGATAAATAACGTGTACGAATTTGTTTAACGCATTTGTTTTGGTTACTCGACGTCTCCGTTCTCGTGTAGCCTACATATTGCGTTTTTTTTTTTAATTTGCTTACCGGGCTAAAGGTTAGCATGTTTAAAATACGTAAGTCGTTTTGTTCAACAAATTTGAGTAGATAACTCATCAGTTATTTGCATCAGAGCGACAATTTTTGAGATAGTTATTAAAATTGTTTAAAGGTTGTCAAACGTTGTTTCTCGTTGTATATCCTTTAATTCTAGAGTTAAATTGATAAATAACGTGTACGAATTTGTTTAACGCATTTGTTTTGGTTACTCGACGTCTCCGTTCTCGTGTAGCCTACATATTGCGTTTTTTTTTTAATTTGCTTACCGGGCTAAAGGTTAGCATGTTTAAAATACGTAAGTCGTTTTGTTCAACAAATTTGAGTAGATAACTCAGCAGTTGTTTGCATCAGAGCGACAATTTTTGAGATAGTTATTAAAACTGTTTAAAGGTTGTCAAACGTTGTTTCTCGTTGTATATCCTTTAATTCTAGAGCTAAATTGATAAATAACGTGTACGAATTTGTTTAACGCATTTGTTTTGGTTACTCGACGTCTCCGTTCTCGTGTAGCCCACATATTGCGTTTTTTTTTTTAATTTGCTTACCGGGCTAAAGGTTAGCATGTTTAAAATACGTAAGTCGTTTTGTTCAACAAATTTGAGTAGATAACTCAGCAGTTGTTTGCATCAGAGCGACAATTTTTGAGATAGTTATTAAAATCGTTTAAAGGTTGTCAAACGTTGTTTCTCGTTGTATATCCTTTAATTCTAGAGTTAAATTGATAAATAACGTGTACGAATTTGTTTAACGCATTTGTTTTGGTTACTCGACGTCTCCGTTCTCGTGTAGCCTACATATTGCGTTTTTTTTTAATTTGCTTACCGGGCTAAAGGTTAGCATGTTTAAAATACGTAAGTCGTTTTGTTCATCATATTTAAGTAGATAAATCATCAGTTGTTTGCATCAGAGCGATAATTTTTGAGATAGTTATTAAAACTGTTTAAAGGTTGTCAAACGTTGTTTCTCGTTGTATATCCTTTAATTCTAGAGTTAAATTGATAAATAACGTGTACGAATTTGTTTAACGCATTTGTTTTGGTTACTCGACGTCTCCGTTCTCGTGTAGCCTACATATTGCGTTTTTTTTTAATTTGCTTACCGGGCTAAAGGTTAGCATGTTTAAAATACGTAAGTCGTTTTGTTCATCAAATTTAAGTAGATAACTCATCAGTTGTTTGCATCAGAGCGATAATTTTTGATATAGTTATTAAAACTGTTTAAAAGTTGTCAAACGTTGTTTCTCGTCGTATATCCTTTAATTCTAGAGTTAAATTGATAAATAACGTGTACGAATTTGTTTAACGCATTTGTTTTGGTTACTCGACTTCTCCGTTCTCGTGTAGCCTACATATTGCGTTTTTTTTTTTAATTTGCTTACCGGGCTAAAGGTTAGCATGTTTAAAATACGTAAGTCGTTTTGTTCAACAAATTTAAGTAGATAACTCATCAGTTGTTTGCATCAGAGCGATAATTTTTGAGATAGTTATTAAAACTGTTTGAAGGTTGTCAAACGTTGTTTCTCGTTGTATATCCTTTAATTCTAGAGTTAAATTGATAAATAACGTGTACGAATTTGTTTAACGCATTTGTTTTGGTTACTCGACGTCTCCGTTCTCGTGTAGCCTACATATTGCGTTTTTTTTTTAATTTGCTTACCGGGCTAAAGGTTAGCATGTTTAAAATACGTAAGTCGTTTTGTTCAACAAATTTGAGTAGATAACTCATCAGTTGTTTGCATCAGAGCGACAATTTTTGAGATAGTTATTAAAACTGTTTAAAGGTTGTCAAACGTTGTTTCTCGTTGTATATCCTTTAATTCTAGAGTTAAGTTGATAAATAACGTGTACGAATTTGTTTAGCGCATTTGTTTTGGTTACTCGACGTCTCCGTTCTCGTGTAGCCTACATATTGCGTTTTTTTTTTTAATTTGCTTACCGGGCTAAAGGTTAACATGTTTAAAAAACGTAAGTCGTTTTGTTCATCAAATTTAAGTAGATAACTCATCAGTTGTTTGCATCAGAGCGATAATTTTTGAGATAGTTATTAAAACTGTTTAAAGATTGTCAAACGTTGTTTCTCGTTGTATATCCTTTAATTCTAGAGTTAAATTGATAAATAACGTGTACGAATTTGTTTAACGCATTTGTTTTGGTTACTCGACGTCTCCGTTCTCGTGTAGCCTACATATTGCGTTTTTTTTTTAATTTGCTTACCGGGCTAAAGGTTAGCATGTTTAAAATACGTAAGTCGTTTTGTTCATCAAATTTAAGTAGATAACTCATCAGTTGTTTGCATCAGAGCGATAATTTTTGAGATAGTTATTAAAACTGTTTAAAGGTTGTCAAACGTTGTTTCTCGTTGTATATCCTTTAATTCTAGAGTTAAATTGATAAATAACGTGTACGAATTTGTTTAACGCATTTGTTTTGGTTACTCGACGTCTCCGTTCTCGTGTAGCCTACATATTGCGTTTTTTTTTTAATTTGCTTACCGGGCTAAAGGTTAGCATGTTTAAAATACGTAAGTCGTTTTGTTCAACAAATTTGAGTAGATAACTCATCAGTTGTTTGCATCAGAGCGACAATTTTTGAGATAGTTATTAAAACTGTTTAAAGGTTGTCAAACGTTGTTTCTCGTTGTATATCCTTTAATTCTAGAGTTAAGTTGATAAATAACGTGTACGAATTTGTTTAACGCATTTGTTTTGGTTACTCGACGTCTCTGTTCTCGTGTAGCCTACATATTGCGTTTTTTTTTTAATTTGCTTACCGGGCTAAAGGTTAGCATGTTTAAAATACGTAAGTCGTTTTGTTCATCAAATTTAAGTAGATAACTCATCAGTTGTTTGCATCAGAGCGATAATTTTTGAGATAGTTATTAAAATTGTTTAAAGGTTGTCAAACGTTGTTTCTCGTTGTATATCCTTTAATTCTAGAGTTAAATTGATAATAACGTGTACGAATTTGTTTAACGCATTTGTTTTGGTTACTCGACGTCTCCGTTCTCGTGTAGCCTACATATTGCGTTTTTTTTTTAATTTGCTTACCGGGCTAAAGGTTAGCATGTTTAAAATACGTAAGTCGTTTTGTTCAACAAATTTGAGTAGATAACTCATCAGTTGTTTGCATCAGAGCGACAATTTTTGAGATAGTTATTAAAACTGTTTAAAGGTTGTCACACGTTGTTTCTCGTTGTATATCCTTTAATTCTGGAGTTAAAATTGATAAATAACGTGTACGAATTTGTTTAACGCATTTGTTTTGGTTACTCGACGTCTCCGTTCTCGTGTAGCCTACATATTGCGTTTTTCTTTAATTTGCTTACCGGGCTAAAGGTTAGCATGTTTAAAATACGTAAGTCGTTTTGTTCATCATATTTAAGTAGATAACTCATCAGTTGTTTGCATCAGAGCGATAATTTTTGAGATAGTTATTAAAACTGTTTAAAGGTTGTCAAACGTTGTTTCTCGTTGTATATCCTTTAATTCTAGAGTTATATTGATAAATAACGTGTACGAATTTGTTTAACGCATTTGTTTTGGTTACTCGACGTCTCCGTTCTCGTGTAGCCTACATATTGCGTTTTTTTTTTAATTTGCTTACCGGGCTAAAGGTTAGCATGCTTAAAATACGTAAGTCGTTTTGTTCAACAAATTTAAGTAGATAACTCATCAGTTGTTTGCATCAGAGCGATAATTTTTGAGATAGTTATTAAAACTGTTTAAAGGTTGTCAAACGTTGTTTCTCGTTGTATATCCTTTAATTCTAGAGTTAAATTGATAAATAACGTGTACGAATTTGTTTAACGCATTTGTTTTGGTTACTCGACGTCTCCGTTCTCGTGTAGCCTACATATTGCGTTTTTTTTTTAATTTCCTTACCGGGCTAAATGTTAGCATGTTTAAAATACGTAAGTCGTTTTGTTCAACAAATTTAAGTAGATAACTCATCAGTTGTTTGCATCAGAGTAATAATTTTTGAGATAGTTATTAAAACTGTTTAAAGGTTGTCAAACGTTGTTTCTCGTTGTATATCCTTTAATTCTAGAGTTAAATTGATAAATAACGTGTACGAATTTGTTTAACGCATTTGTTTTGGTTACTCGACGTCTCTGTTCTCGTGTAGCCTACATATTGCGTTTTTTTTTTAATTTGCTTACCGGGCTAAAGGTTAGCATGTTTAAAATACGTAAGTCGTTTTGTTCATCAAATTTAAGTAGATAACTCATCAGATGTTTGCATCAGAGCGATAATTTTTGAGATAGTTATTAAAACTGTTTAAAGGTTGTCAAACGTTGTTTCTCGTTGTATATCCTTTAATTCTAGAGTTAAATTGATAAATAACGTGTACGAATTTGTTTAACGCATTTGTTTTGTTTACTCGACGTCTCCGTTCTCGTGTAGCCTACATATTGCGTTTTTTTTTTAATTTGCTTACCGGGCTAAAGATTAGCATGCTTAAAATACGTAAGTCGTTTTGTTCAACAAATTTAAGTAGATAACTCATCAGTTGTTTGCATCAGAGCGACAATTTTTGAGATAGTTATTAAAACTGTTTAAAGGTTGTCAAACGTTGTTTCTCGTTGTATATCCTTTAATTCTAGAGTTAAATTGATAAATAACGTGTACGAATTTGTTTAACGCATTTGTTTTGGTTACTCGACGTCTCTGTTCTCGTGTAGCCTACATATTGCGTTTTTTTTTAATTTGCTTACCGGGCTAAAGGTTAGCATGTTTAAAATACGTAAGTCGTTTTGTTCATCAAATTTAAGTAGATAACTCATCAGTTGTTTGCATCAGAGCGACAATTTTTGAGATAGTTATTAAAACTGTTTAAAGGTTGTCAAACGTTGTTTCTCGTTGTATATCCTTTAATTCTAGAGTTAAATTGATAAATAACGTGTACGAATTTGTTTAACGCATTTGTTTTGGTTACTCGACGTCTCCGTTCTCGTGTAGCCTACATATTGCGTTTTTTTTTTTAATTTGCTTACCGGGCTAAAGGTTAGCATGTTTAAAATACGTAAGTCGTTTTGTTCATCAAATTTAAGTAGATAACTCATCAGTTGTTTGCATCAGAGCGATAATTTTTGAGATAGTTATTAAAATTGTTTAAAGGTTGTCAAACGTTGTTTCTCGTTGTATATCCTTTAATTCTAGAGTTAAATTGATAATAACGTGTACGAATTTGTTTAACGCATTTGTTTTGGTTACTCGACGTCTCCGTTCTCGTGTAGCCTACATATTGCGTTTTTTTTTTAATTTGCTTACCGGGCTAAAGGTTGGCATGTTTAAAATACGTAAGTCGTTTTGTTCAACAAATTTGAGTAGTTGTTTGCATCAGAGCGACAATTTTTGAGATAGTTATTAAAATTGTTTAAAGGTTGTCAAACGTTGTTTCTCGTTGTATATCCTTTAATTCTAGAGTTAAATTGATAAATAACGTGTACGAATTTGTTTAACGCATTTGTTTTGGTTACTCGACGTCTCCGTTCTCGTGTAGCCTACATATTGCGTTTTTTTTTTAATTTGCTTACCGGGCTAAAGGTTAGCATGCTTAAAATACGTAAGTCGTTTTGTTCAACAAATTTGAGTAGATAACTCATCAGTTGTTTGCATCAGAGCGACAATTTTTGAGATAGTTATTAAAATTGTTTAAAGGTTGTCAAACGTTGTTTCTCGTTGTATATCCTTTAATTCTAGAGTTAAATTGATAAATAACGTGTACGAATTTGTTTAACGCATTTGTTTTGGTTACTCGACGTCTCCGTTCTCGTGTAGCCTACATATTGCGTTTTTTTTTTAATTTGCTTACCGGGCTAAAGGTTAGCATGTTTAAAATACGTAAGTCGTTTTGTTCATCAAATTTAAGTAGATAACTCATCAGTTGTTTGCATCAGAGCGATAATTTTTGAGATAGTTATTAAAACTGTTTAAAGGTTGTCAAACGTTGTTTCTCGTTGTATATCCTTTAATTCTAGAGTTAAATTGATAAATAACGTGTACGAATTTGTTTAACGCATTTGTTTTGGTTACTCGACGTCTCCGTTCTCGTGTAGCCTACATATTGCGTTTTTTTTTTAATTTGCTTACCGGGCTAAAGGTTAGCATGTTTAAAATACGTAAGTCGTTTTGTTCATCAAATTTAAGTAGATAACTCATCAGTTGTTTGCATCAGAGCGACAATTTTTGAGATAGTTATTAAAACTGTTTAAAGGTTGTCAAACGTTGTTTCTCGTTTATATCCTTTAATTCTAGAGTTAAATTGATAACTAACGTGTACGAATTTGTTTAACGCATTTGTTTTGGTTACTCGACGTCTCCGTTCTCGTTTAGCCTACATATTGCGTTTTTTTTTTAATTTGCTTACCGGGCTAAAGGTTAGCATGTTTAAAATACGTAAGTCGTTTTGTTCATCATATTTAAGTAGATAACTCATCAGTTGTTTGCATCAGAGCGA
This sequence comes from Eurosta solidaginis, assembly GCF_040869045.1. Lineage (NCBI taxonomy): Eukaryota > Metazoa > Arthropoda > Insecta > Diptera > Tephritidae > Eurosta > Eurosta solidaginis. Next base: position 406,246 of record NW_027136977.1, read on the forward strand.
TAATTTTTGAGATAGTTATTAAAACTGTTTAAAGGTTGTCAAACGTTGTTTCTCGTTGTATATCATTTAATTCTAGAGTTAAATTGATAAATAACGTGTACGAATTTGTTTAACGCATTTGTTTTGGTTACTCGACGTCTCCGTTCTCGTGTAGCCTACATATTGCGTTTTTTTTTTTAATTTGCTTACCGGGCTAAAGGTTAGCATGTTTAAAATACGTAAGTCGTTTTGTTCAACAAATTTGAGTAGATAACTCATCAGTTATTTGCATCAGAGCGACAATTTCTGAGATAGTTATTAAAATTGTTTAAAGGTTGTCAAACGTTGTTTCTCGTTGTATATCCTTTAATTCTAGAGTTAAATTGATAAATAACGTGTACGAATTTGTTTAACGCATTTGTTTTGGTTACTCGACGTCTCCGTTCTCGTGTAGCCTACATATTGCGTTTTTTTTTTAATTTGCTTACCGGGCTAAAGGTTAGCATGTTTAAAATACGTAAGTCGTTTTGTTCAACAAATTTGAGTAGATAACTCAGCAGTTGTTTGCATCAGAGCGACAATTTTTGAGATAGTTATTAAAACTGTTTAAAGGTTGTCAAACGTTGTTTCTCGTTGTATATCCTTTAATTCTATAGTTAAATTGATAAATAACGTGTACGAATTTGTTTAACGCATTTGTTTTGATTACTCGACGTCTCCGTTCTCGTGTAGCCCACATATTGCGTTTTTTTTTTTAATTTGCTTACCGGGCTAAAGGTTAGCATGTTTAAAATACGTAAGTCGTTTTGTTCAACAAATTTGAGTAGATAACTCAGCAGTTGTTTGCATCAGAGCGACAATTTTTGAGATAGTTATTAAAATTGTTTAAAGGTTGTCAAACGTTGTTTCTCGTTGTATATCCTTTAATTCTAGAGTTAAATTGATAAATAACGTGTACGAATTTGTTTAACGCATTTGTTTTGGTTACTCGACGTCTCCGTTCTCGTGTAGCCTACATATTGCGTTTTTTTTTAATTTGCTTACCGGGCTAAAGGTTAGCATGTTTAAAATACGTAAGTCGTTTTGTTCATCATATTTAAGTAGATAAATCATCAGTTGTTTGCATCAGAGCGATAATTTTTGAGATAGTTATTAAAACTGTTTAAAGGTTGTCAAACGTTGTTTCTCGTTGTATATCCTTTAATTCTAGAGTTAAATTGATAAATAACGTGTACGAATTTGTTTAACGCATTTGTTTTGGTTACTCGACGTCTCCGTTCTCGTGTAGCCTACATATTGCGTTTTTTTTTTAATTTGCTTACCGGGCTAAAGGTTAGCATGTTTAAAATACGTAAGTCGTTTTGTTCATCAAATTTAAGTAGATAACTCATCAGTTGTTTGCATCAGAGCGATAATTTTTGATATAGTTATTAAAACTGTTTAAAAGTTGTCAAACGTTGTTTCTCGTCGTATATCCTTTAATTCTAGAGTTAAATTGATAAATAACGTGTACGAATTTGTTTAACGCATTTGTTTTGGTTACTCGACGTCTCCGTTCTCGTGTAGCCTACATATTGCGTTTTTTTTTTAATTTGCTTACCGGGCTAAAGGTTAGCATGTTTAAAATACGTAAGTCGTTTTGTTCAACAAATTTAAGTAGATAACTCATCAGTTGTTTGCATCAGAGCGATAATTTTTGAGATAGTTATTAAAACTGTTTAAAGGTTGTCAAACGTTGTTTCTCGTTGTATATCCTTTAATTCTAGAGTTAAATTGATAAATAACGTGTACGAATTTGTTTAACGCATTTGTTTTGGTTACTCGACGTCTCCGTTCTCGTGTAGCCTACATATTGCGTTTTTTTTTTAATTTGCTTACCGGGCTAAAGGTTAGCATGTTTAAAATACGTAAGTCGTTTTGTTCATCAAATTTAAGTAGATAACTCATCAGTTGTTTGCATCAGAGCGATAATTTTTGATATAGTTATTAAAACTGTTTAAAAGTTGTCAAACGTTGTTTCTCGTCGTATATCCTTTAATTCTAGAGTTAAATTGATAAATAACGTGTACGAATTTGTTTAACGCATTTGTTTTGGTTACTCGACGTCTCCGTTCTCGTGTAGCCTACATATTGCGTTTTTTTTTTAATTTGCTTACCGGGCTAAAGGTTAGCATGTTTAAAATACGTAAGTCGTTTTGTTCAACAAATTTAAGTAGATAACTCATCAGTTGTTTGCATCAGAGCGATAATTTTTGAGATAGTTATTAAAACTGTTTGAAGGTTGTCAAACGTTGTTTCTCGTTGTATATCCTTTAATTCTAGAGTTAAATTGATAAATAACGTGTACGAATTTGTTTAACGCATTTGTTTTGGTTACTCGACGTCTCCGTTCTCGTGTAGCCTACATATTGCGTTTTTTTTTTAATTTGCTTACCGGGCTAAAGGTTAGCATGTTTAAAATACGTAAGTCGTTTTGTTCAACAAATTTGAGTAGATAACTCATCAGTTGTTTGCATCAGAGCGACAATTTTTGAGATAGTTATTAAAACTGTTTAAAGGTTGTCAAACGTTGTTTCTCGTTGTATATCCTTTAATTCTAGAGTTAAATTGATAAATAACGTGTACGAATTTGTTTAACGCATTTGTTTTGGTTACTCGACGTCTCCGTTCTCGTGTAGCCTACATATTGCGTTTTTTTTTTAATTTGCTTACCCTGCTAAAGGTTAACATGTTTAAAAAACGTAAGTCGTTTTGTTCATCAAATTTAAGTAGATAACTCATCAGTTGTTTGCATCAGAGCGATAATTTTTGAGATAGTTATTAAAACTGTTTAAAGATTGTCAAACGTTGTTTCTCGTTGTATATCCTTTAATTCTAGAGTTAAATTGATAAATAACGTGTACGAATTTGTTTAACGCATTTGTTTTGGTTACTCGACGTCTCCGTTCTCGTGTAGCCTACATATTGCGTTTTTTTTTTTAATTTGCTTACCGGGCTAAAGGTTAGCATGTTTAAAATACGTAAGTCGTTTTGTTCATCAAATTTAAGTAGATAACTCATCAGTTGTTTGCATCAGAGCGATAATTTTTGAGATAGTTATTAAAACTGTTTAAAGGTTGTCAAACGTTGTTTCTCGTTGTATATCCTTTAATTCTAGAGTTAAATTGATAAATAACGTGTACGAATTTGTTTAACGCATTTGTTTTGGTTACTCGACGTCTCCGTTCTCGTGTAGCCTACATATTGCGTTTTTTTTTTAATTTGCTTACCCTGCTAAAGGTTAGCATGTTTAAAATACGTAAGTCGTTTTGTTCAACAAATTTGAGTAGATAACTCATCAGTTGTTTGCATCAGAGCGACAATTTTTGAGATAGTTATTAAAACTGTTTAAAGGTTGTCAAACGTTGTTTCTCGTTGTATATCCTTTAATTCTAGAGTTAAGTTGATAAATAACGTGTACGAATTTGTTTAACGCATTTGTTTTGGTTACTCGACGTCTCTGTTCTCGTGTAGCCTACATATTGCGTTTTTTTTTTAATTTGCTTACCGGGCTAAAGGTTAGCATGTTTAAAATACGTAAGTCGTTTTGTTCATCAAATTTAAGTAGATAACTCATCAGTTGTTTGCATCAGAGCGATAATTTTTGAGATAGTTATTAAAATTGTTTAAAGGTTGTCAAACGTTGTTTCTCGTTGTATATCCTTTAATTCTAGAGTTAAATTGATATTAACGTGTACGAATTTGTTTAACGCATTTGTTTTGGTTACTCGACGTCTCCGTTCTCGTGTAGCCTACATATTGCGTTTTTTTTTTTAATTTGCTTACCGGGCTAAAGGTTAGCATGTTTAAAATACGTAAGTCGTTTTGTTCAACAAATTTGAGTAGATAACTCATCAGTTGTTTGCATCAGAGCGACAATTTTTGAGATAGTTATTAAAACTGTTTAAAGGTTGTCACACGTTGTTTCTCGTTGTATATCCTTTAATTCTGGAGTTAAAATTGATAAATAACGTGTACGAATTTGTTTAACGCATTTGTTTTGGTTACTCGACGTCTCCGTTCTCGTGTAGCCTACATATTGCGTTTTTTTTTTAATTTGCTTACCGGGCTAAAGGTTAGCATGCTTAAAATACGTAAGTCGTTTTGTTCAACAAATTTAAGTAGATAACTCATCAGTTGTTTGCATCAGAGCGATAATTTTTGAGATAGTTATTAAAACTGTTTAAAGGTTGTCAAACGTTGTTTCTCGTTGTATATCCTTTAATTCTAGAGTTAAATTGATAAATAACGTGTACGAATTTGTTTAACGCATTTGTTTTGGTTACTCGACGTCTCCGTTCTCGTGTAGCCTACATATTGCGTTTTTTTTTTAATTTGCTTACCGGGCTAAAGGTTAGCATGTTTAAAATACGTAAGTCGTTTTGTTCCACAAATTTAAGTAGATAACTCATCAGTTGTTTGCATCAGAGTAATAATTTTTGAGATAGTTATTAAAACTGTTTAAAGGTTGTCAAACGTTGTTTCTCGTTGTATATCCTTTAATTCTAGAGTTAAATTGATAAATAACGTGTACGAATTTGTTTAACGCATTTGTTTTGGTTACTCGACGTCTCTGTTCTCGTGTAGCCTACATATTGCGTTTTTTTTTAATTTGCTTACCGGGCTAAAGGTTAGCATGTTTAAAATACGTAAGTCGTTTTGTTCATCAAATTTAAGTAGATAACTCATCAGATGTTTGCATCAGAGCGATAATTTTTGAGATAGTTATTAAAACTGTTTAAAGGTTGTCAAACGTTGTTTCTCGTTGTATATCCTTTAATTCTAGAGTTAAATTGATAAATAACGTGTACGAATTTGTTTAACGCATTTGTTTTGTTTACTCGACGTCTCCGTTCTCGTGTAGCCTACATATTGCGTTTTTTTTTAATTTGCTTACCGGGCTAAAGATTAGCATGCTCAAAATACGTAAGTCGTTTTGTTCAACAAATTTAAGTAGATAACTCATCAGTTGTTTGCATCAGAGCGACAATTTTTGAGATAGTTATTAAAACTGTTTAAAGGTTGTCAAACGTTGTTTCTCGTTGTATATCCTTTAATTCTAGAGTTAAATTGATAAATAACGTGTACGAATTTGTTTAACGCATTTGTTTTGGTTACTCGACGTCTCTGTTCTCGTGTAGCCTACATATTGCGTTTTTTTTTAATTTGCTTACCGGGCTAAAGGTTAGCATGTTTAAAATACGTAAGTCGTTTTGTTCATCAAATTTAAGTAGATAACTCATCAGTTGTTTGCATCAGAGCGACAATTTTTGAGATAGTTATTAAAACTGTTTAAAGGTTGTCAAACGTTGTTTCTCGTTGTATATCCTTTAATTCTAGAGTTAAATTGATAAATAACGTGTACGAATTTGTTTAACGCATTTGTTTTGGTTACTCGACGTCTCCGTTCTCGTGTAGCCTACATATTGCGTTTTTTTTTTAATTTGCTTACCGGGCTAAAGGTTAGCATGTTTAAAATACGTAAGTCGTTTTGTTCATCAAATTTAAGTAGATAACTCATCAGTTGTTTGCATCAGAGCGATAATTTTTGAGATAGTTATTAAAATTGTTTAAAGGTTGTCAAACGGTGTTTCTCGTTGTATATCCTTTAATTCTAGAGTTAAATTGATAATAACGTGTACGAATTTGTTTAACGCATTTGTTTTGGTTACTCGACGTCTCCGTTCTCGTGTAGCCTACATATTGCGTTTTTTTTTTAATTTGCTTACCGGGCTAAAGGTTAGCATGTTTAAAATACGTAAGTCGTTTTGTTCAACAAATTTGAGTAGTTGTTTGCATCAGAGCGACAATTTTTGAGATAGTTATTAAAACTGTTTAAAGGTTGTCAAACGTTGTTTCTCGTTGTATATCCTTTAATTCTGGAGTTAAAATTGATAAATAACGTGTACGAATTTGTTTAACGCATTTGTTTTGGTTACTCGACGTCTCCGTTCTCGTGTAGCCTACATATTGCGTTTTTTTTTTAATTTGCTTACCGGGCTAAAGGTTAGCATGTTTAAAATACGTAAGTCGTTTTGTTCATCATATTTAAGTAGATAACTCATCAGTTGTTTGCATCAGAGCGATAATTTTTGAGATAGTTATTAAAACTGTTTAAAGGTTGTCAAACGTTGTTTCTCGTTGTATATCCTTTAATTCTAGAGTTAAATTGATAAATAACGTGTACGAATTTGTTTAACGCATTTGTTTTGGTTACTCGACGTCTCCGTTCTCGTGTAGCCTAAATATTGCGTTTTTTTTTTAATTTGCTTACCGGGCTAAAGGTTAGCATGCTTAAAATACGTAAGTCGTTTTGTTCAACAAATTTAAGTAGATAACTCATCAGTTGTTTGCATCAGAGTAATAATTTTTGAGATAGTTATTAAAACTGTTTAAAGGTTGTCAAACGTTGTTTCTCGTTGTATATCCTTTAATTCTAGAGTTAAATTGATAAATAACGTGTACGAATTTGTTTAACGCATTTGTTTTGGTTACTCGACGTCTCTGTTCTCGTGTAGCCTACATATTGCGTTTTTTTTTTAATTTGCTTACCGGGCTAAAGGTTAGCATGTTTAAAATACGTAAGTCGTTTTGTTCATCAAATTTAAGTAGATAACTCATCAGATGTTTGCATCAGAGCGATAATTTTTGAGATAGTTATTAAAACTGTTTAAAGGTTGTCAAACGTTGTTTCTCGTTGTATATCCTTTAATTCTAGAGTTAAATTGATAAATAACGTGTACGAATTTGTTTAACGCATTTGTTTTGGTTACTCGACGTCTCCGTTCTCGTGTAGCCTACATATTGCGTTTTTTTTTTAATTTGCTTACCGGGCTAAAGATTAGCATGCTTAAAATACGTAAGTCGTTTTGTTCAACAAATTTAAGTAGATAACTCATCAGTTGTTTGCATCAGAGCGACAATTTTTGAGATAGTTATTAAAACTGTTTAAAGGTTGTCAAACGTTGTTTCTCGTTGTATATCCTTTAATTCTAGAGTTAAATTGATAAATAACGTGTACGAATTTGTTTAACGCATTTGTTTTGGTTACTCGACGTCTCTGTTCTCGTGTAGCCTACATATTGCGTTTTTTTTTAATTTGCTTACCGGGCTAAAGGTTAGCATGTTTAAAATACGTAAGTCGTTTTGTTCATCAAATTTAAGTAGATAACTCATCAGTTGTTTGCATCAGAGCGATAATTTTTGAGATAGTTATTAAAACTGTTTAAAGGTTGTCAAACGTTCTTTCTCGTTGTATATCCTTTAATTCTAGAGTTAAATTGATAAATAACGTGTACGAATTTGTTTAACGCATTTGTTTTGGTTACTCGACGTCTCCGTTCTCGTGTAGCCTACATATTGCGTTGTTTTTTTAATTTGCTTACCGGGCTAAAGGTTAGCATGTTTAAAATACGTAAGTCGTTTTGTTCAACAAATTTGAGTAGATAACTCATCAGTTGTTTGCATCAGAGCGACAATTTTTGAGATAGTTATTAAAACTGTTTAAAGGTTGTCAAACGTTGTTTCTCGTTGTATATCCTTTAATTCTAGAGTTAAGTTGATAAATAACGTGTACGAATTTATTTAACGCATTTGTTTTGGTTACTCGACGTCTCTGTTCTCGTGTAGCCTACATATTGCGTTTTTTTTTTTAATTTGCTTACCGGGCTAAAGGTTAGCATGTTTAAAATACGTAAGTCGTTTTGTTCATCAAATTTAAGTAGATAACTCATCAGTTGTTTGCATCAGAGCGATAATTTTTGAGATAGTTATTAAAATTGTTTAAAGGTTGTCAAACGTTGTTTCTCGTTGTATATCCTTTAATTCTAGAGTTAAATTGATAATAACGTGTACGAATTTGTTTAACGCATTTGTTTTGGTTACTCGACGTCTCCGTTCTCGTGTAGCCTACATATTGCGTTTTTTTTTTAATTTGCTTACCGGGCTAAAGGTTAGCATGTTTAAAATACGTAAGTCGTTTTGTTCATCAAATTTAAGTAGATAACTCATCAGATGTTTGCATCAGAGCGATAATTTTTGAGATAGTTATTAAAACTGTTTAAAGGTTGTCAAACGTTGTTTCTCGTTGTATATCCTTTAATTCTAGAGTTAAATTGATAAATAACGTGTACGAATTTGTTTAACGCATTTGTTTTGGTTACTCGACGTCTCCGTTCTCGTGTAGCCTACATATTGCGTTTTTTTTTTTAATTTGCTTACCGGCTAAAGGTTAGCATGTTTAAAATACGTAAGTCGTTTTGTTCATCAAATTTAAGTAGATAACTCATCAGTTGTTTGCATCAGAGCGATAATTTTTGAGATAGTTATTAAAACTGTTTAAAGGTTGTCAAACGTTGTTTCTCGTTGTATATCCTTTAATTCTAGAGTTAAATTGATAAATAACGTGTACGAATTTGTTTAACGCATTTGTTTTGGTTACTCGACGTCTCCGTTCTCGTGTAGCCTACATATTGCGTTTTTTTTTTAATTTGCTTACCGGGCTAAAGGTTAGCATGTTTAAAATACGTAAGTCGTTTTGTTCATCAAATTTAAGTAGATAACTCATCAGTTGTTTGCATCAGAGCGATAATTTTTGAGATAGTTATTAAAACTGTTTAAAGGTTGTCAAACGTTGTTTCTCGTTGTATATCCTTTAATTCTAGAGTTAAATTGATAAATAACGTGTACGAATTTGTTTAACGCATTTGTTTTGGTTACTCGACGTCTCCGTTCTCGTGTAGCCTACATATTGCGTTTTTTTTTAAATTTGCTTACCGGGCTAAAGGTTAGCATGTTTAAAATACGTAAGTCGTTTTGTTCGTCAAATTTAAGTAGATAATTCAGCAGTTGTTTGCATCAGAGCGACAATTTTTGAGATAGTTATTAAAATTGTTTAAAGGTTGTCAAACGTTGTTTCTCGTTGTATATCCTTTAATTTTTAATTCTAGAGTTAAATTGATAAATAACGTGTACGAATTTGTTAACGCATTTGTTTTGGTTACTCGACGTCTCCGTTCTCGTGTAGCCTACATATTGCGTTTTTTTTTTAATTTGCTTACCGGGCTAAAGGTTAGCATGTTTAAAATACGTAAGTCGTTTTGTTCATCATATTTAAGTAGATAACTTATCAGTTGTTTGCATCAGAGCGATAATTTTTGAGATAGTTATTAAAACTGTTTAAAGGTTGTCAAACGTTGTTTCTCGTTGTATATCCTTTAATTCTAGAGTTAAATTGATAAATAACGTGTACGAATTTGTTTAACGCATTTGTTTTGGTTACTCGACGTCTCCGTTCTCGTGTAGCCTACATATTGCGTTTTTTTTTAATTTGCTTACCGGGCTAAAGGTTAGCATGTTTAAAATACGTAAGTCGTTTTGTTCATCAAATTTAAGTAGATAACTCATCAGTTGTTTGCATCAGAGCGATAATTTTTGAGATAGTTATTAAAACTGTTTAAAGGTTGTCAAACGTTGTTTCTCGTTGTATATCCTTTAATTCTAGAGTTAAATTGATAAATAACGTGTACGAATTTGTTTAACGCATTTGTTTTGGTTACTCGACGTCTCCGTTCTCGTGTAGCCTACATATTTCGTTTTTTTTTTAATTTGCTTACCGGGCTAAAGGTTAGCATGTTTAAAATACGTAAGTCGTTTTGTTCATCATATTTAAGTAGATAACTCATCAGTTGTTTGCATCAGAGCGATAATTTTTGAGATAGTTATTAAAACTGTTTAAAGGTTGTCAAACGTTGTTTCTCGTTGTATATCCTTTAATTCTAGAGTTAAATTGATAAATAACGTGTACGAATTTGTTTAACGCATTTGTTTTGGTTACTCGACGTCTCCGTTCTCGTGTAGCCTACATATTGCGTTTTTTTTTTTAATTTGCTTACCGGGCTAAAGGTTAGCATGTTTAAAATACGTAAGTCGTTTTGTTCATCAAATTTAAGTAGATAACTCATCAGTTGTTTGCATCAGAGCGATAATTTTTGAGATAGTTATTAAAATTGTTTAAAGGTTGTCAAACGTTGTTTCTCGTTGTATATCCTTTAGTTCTAGAGTTAAATTGATAAATAACGTGTACGAAATTGTTTAACGCATTTGTTTTGGTTACTCGTCGTCTCCGTTCTCGTGTAGCCTACATATTGCGTTTTTTTTTAATTTGCTTACCGGGCTAAAGGTTAGCATGTTTAAAATACGTAAGTCGTTTTGTTCATCAAATTTAAGTAGATAACTCATCAGTTGTTTGCATCAGAGCGATAATTTTTGAGATAGTTATTAAAACTGTTTAAAGTTTGTCAAACGTTGTTTCTCGTTGTATATCCTTTAATTCTAGAGTTAAATTGATAAATAACGTGTACGAATTTGTTTAACGCATTTGTTTTGGTTACTCGACGTCTCCGTTCTCGTGTAGCCTACATATTGCGTTTTTTTTTTTAATTTGCTTACCGGGCTAAAGGTTAGCATGCTTAAAATACGTAAGTCGTTTTGTTCAACAAATTTGAGTAGATAACTCATCAGTTGTTTGCATCAGAGCGACAATTTTTGAGATAGTTATTAAAATTGTTTAAAGGTTGTCAAACGTTGTTTCTCGTTGTATATCCTTTAATTCTAGAGTTAAATTGATAAATAACGTGTACGAATTTGTTTAACGCATTTGTTTTGGTTACTCGACGTCTCCGTTCTCGTGTAGCCTACATATTGCGTTTTTTTTTTAATTTGCTTACCGGGCTAAAGGTTAGCATGTTTAAAATACGTAAGTCGTTTTGTTCATCAAATTTAAGTAGATAACTCATCAGTTGTTTGCATCAGAGCATTAATTTTTGAGATAGTTATTAAAACTGTTTAAAGGTTGTCAAACGTTGTTTCTCGTTGTATATCCTTTAATTCTAGAGTTAAATTGATAAATAACGTGTACGAATTTGTTTAACGCATTTGTTTTGGTTACTCGAAGTCTCCGTTCTCGTGTAGCCTACATATTGCGTTTTTTTTTTAATTTGCTTACCGGGCTAAAGGTTAGCATGTTTAAAATACGTAAGTCGTTTTGTTCATCAAATTTAAGTAGATAACTCATCAGTTGTTTGCATCAGAGCGACAATTTTTGAGATAGTTATTAAAACTGTTTAAAGGTTGTCAAACGTTGTTTCTCGTTTATATCCTTTAATTCTAGAGTTAAATTGATAAATAACGTGTAGGAATTTGTTTAACGCATTTGTTTTGGTTACTCGACGTCTCCGTTCTCGTTTAGCCTACATATTGCGTTTTTTTTTTAATTTGCTTACCGGGCTAAAGGTTAGCATGTTTAAAATACGTAAGTCGTTTTGTTCATCATATTTAAGTAGATAACTCATCAGTTGTTTGCATCAGAGCGATAATTTTTGAGATAGTTATTAAAACTGTTTAAAGGTTGTCAAACGTTGTTTCTCGTTGTATATCCTTTAATTCTAGAGTTAAATTGATAAATAACGTGTACGAATTTGTTTAACGCATTTGTTTTGGTTACTCGACGTTCCGTTCTCGTGTAGCCTACATATTGCGTTTTTTTTTAATTTGCTTACCGGGCTAAAGGTTAGCATGTTTAAAATACGTAAGTCGTTTTTTTCAACAAATTTGAGTAGATAACTCAGCAGTTGTTTGCATCAGAGCGACAATTTTTGAGATAGTTATTAAAACTGTTTAAAGGTTGTCAAACGTTGTTTCTCGTTGTATATCCTTTAATTCTAGAGTTAAATTGATAAATAACGTGTACGAATTTGTTTAACGCATTTGTTTTGGTTACTCGACGTCTCCGTTCTCGTGTAGCCCACATATTGCGTTTTTTTTTTTAATTTGCTTACCGGGCTAAAGGTTAGCATGTTTAAAATACGTAAGTCGTTGTGTTCAACAAATTTGAGTAGATAACTCAGCAGTTGTTTGCATCAGAGCGACAATTTTTGAGATAGTTATTAAAACTGTTTAAAGGTTGTCAAACGTTGTTTCTCGTTGTATATCCTTTAATTCTAGAGTTAAGTTGATAAATAACGTGTACGAATTTGTTTAACGCATTTGTTTTGGTTACTCGACGTCTCCGTTCTCGTGTAGCCTACATATTGCGTTTTTTTTTTAATTTGCTTACCGGGCTAAAGGTTAGCATGTTTAAAATACGTAAGTCGTTTTGTTCAACAAATTTGAGTAGATAACTCATCAGTTGTTTGCATCAGAGCGACAATTTTTGAGATAGTTATTAAAACTGTTTAAAGGTTGTCAAACGTTGTTTCTCGTTGTATATCCTTTAATTCTAGAGTTAAGTTGATAAATAACGTGTACGAATTTGTTTAACGCATTTGTTTTGGTTACTCGACGTCTCCGTTCTCGTGTAGCCTACATATTGCGTTTTTTTTTTTTAATTTGCTTACCGGGCTAAAGGTTAACATGTTTAAAATACGTAAGTCGTTTTGTTCATCAAATTTAAGTAGATAACTCATCAGTTGTTTGCATCAGAGCGATAATTTTTGAGATAGTTATTAAAACTGTTTAAAGGTTGTCAAACGTTGTTTCTCGTTGTATATCCTTTAATTCTAGAGTTAAATTGATAAATAACGTGTACGAATTTGTTTAACGCATTTGTTTTGGTTACTCGACGTCTCCGTTCTCGTGTAGCCTACATATTGCGTTTTTTTTTTAATTTGCTTACCGGGCTAAAGGTTAGCATGTTTAAAATACGTAAGTCGTTTTGTTCATCATATTTAAGTAGATAAATCATCAGTTGTTTGCATCAGAGCGATAATTTTTGAGATAGTTATTAAAACTGTTTAAAGGTTGTCAAACGTTGTTTCTCGTTGTATATCCTTTAATTCTAGAGTTAAATTGATAAATAACGTGTACGAATTTGTTTAACGCATTTGTTTTGGTTACTCGACGTCTCCGTTCTCGTGTAGCCTACATATTGCGTTTTTTTTTTAATTTGCTTACCGGGCTAAAGGTTAGCATGTTTAAAATACGTAAGTCGTTTTGTTCAACAAATTTGAGTAGATAACTCATCAGTTGTTTGCATCAGAGCGACAATTTTTGAGATAGTTATTAAAACTGTTTAAAGGTTGTCAAACGTTGTTTCTCGTTGTATATCCTTTAATTCTAGAGTTAAGTTGATAAATAACGTGTACGAATTTGTTTAACGCATTTGTTTTGGTTACTCGACGTCTCCGTTCTCGTGTAGCCTACATATTGCGTTTTTTTTTTAATTTGCTTACCGGGCTAAAGGTTAACATGTTTAAAATACGTAAGTCGTTTTGTTCATCAAATTTAAGTAGATAACTCATCAGTTGTTTGCATCAGAGCGATAATTTTTGAGATAGTTATTAAAACTGTTTAAAGGTTGTCAAACGTTGTTTCTCGTTGTATATCCTTTAATTCTAGAGTTAAATTGATAAATAACGTGTACGAATTTGTTTAACGCATTTGTTTTGGTTACTCGACGTCTCCGTTCTCGTGTAGCCTACATATTGCGTTTTTTTTTAATTTGCTTACCGGGCTAAAGGTTAGCATGTTTAAAATACGTAAGTCGTTTTGTTCATCAAATTTAAGTAGATAACTCATCAGTTGTTTGCATCAGAGCGATAATTTTTGAGATAGTTATTAAAACTGTTTAAAGGTTGTCAAACGTTGTTTCTCGTTGTATATCCTTTAATTCTAGATTAAATTGATAAATAACGTGTACGAATTTGTTTAACGCATTTGTTTTGGTTACTCGACGTCTCCGTTCTCGTGTAGCCTACATATTGCGTTTTTTTTAATTTGCTTACCGGGCTAAAGGTTAGCATGTTTAAAATACGTAAGTCGTTTTGTTCAACAAATTTGAGTAGATAACTCATCAGTTGTTTGCATCAGAGCGACAATTTTTGAGATAGTTATTAAAACTGTTTAAAGGTTGTCAAACGTTGTTTCTCGTTGTATATCCTTTAATTCTAGAGTTAAGTTGATAAATAACGTGTACGAATTTGTTTAACGCATTTGTTTTGGTTACTCGACGTCTCTGTTCTCGTGTAGCCTACATATTGCGTTTTTTTTTTAATTTGCTTACCGGGCTAAAGGTTAGCATGTTTAAAATACGTAAGTCGTTTTGTTCATCAAATTTAAGTAGATAACTCATCAGTTGTTTGCATCAGAGCGATAATTTTTGAGATAGTTATTAAAATTGTTTAAAGGTTGTCAAACGTTGTTTCTCGTTGTATATCCTTTAATTCTAGAGTTAAATTGATAATAACGTGTACGAATTTGTTTAACGCATTTGTTTTGGTTACTCGACGTCTCCGTTCTCGTGTAGCCTACATATTGCGTTTTTTTTTTAATTTGCTTACCGGGCTAAAGGTTAGCATGTTTAAAATACGTAAGTCGTTTTGTTCAACAAATTTGAGTAGATAACTCATCAGTTGTTTGCATCAGAGCGACAATTTTTGAGATAGTTATTAAAACTGTTTAAAGGTTGTCACACGTTGTTTCTCGTTGTATATCCTTTAATTCTGGAGTTAAAATTGATAAATAACGTGTACGAATTTGTTTAACGCATTTGTTTTGGTTACTCGACGTCTCCGTTCTCGTGTAGCCTACATATTGCGTTTTTTTTTTAATTTGCTTACCGGGCTAAAGGTTAGCATGTTTAAAATACGTAAGTCGTTTTGTTCATCATATTTAAGTAGATAACTCATCAGTTGTTTGCATCAGAGCGATAATTTTTGAGATAGTTATTAAAACTGTTTAAAGGTTGTCAAACGTTGTTTCTCGTTGTATATCCTTTAATTCTAGAGTTAAATTGATAAATAACGTGTACGAATTTGTTTAACGCATTTGTTTTGGTTACTCGACGTCTCCGTTCTCGTGTAGCCTACATATTGCGTTTTTTTTTTAATTTGCTTACCGGGCTAAAGATTAGCATGCTTAAAATACGTAAGTCGTTTTGTTCAACAAATTTAAGTAGATAACTCATCAGTTGTTTGCATCAGAGCGATAATTTTTGAGATAGTTATTAAAACTGTTTAAAGGTTGTCAAACGTTGTTTCTCGTTGTATATCCTTTAATTCTAGAGTTAAATTGATAAATAACGTGTACGAATTTGTTTAACGCATTTGTTTTGGTTACTCGACGTCTCCGTTCTCGTGTAGCCTACATATTGCGTTTTTTTTTTAATTTGCTTACCGGGCTAAAGGTTAGCATGTTTAAAATACGTAAGTCGTTTTGTTCAACAAATTTGAGTAGATAACTCATCAGTTGTTTGCATCAGAGCGACAATTTTTGAGATAGTTATTAAAATTGTTTAAAGGTTGTCAAACGTTGTTTCTCGTTGTATATCCTTTAATTCTAGAGTTAAATTGATAAATAACGTGTACGAATTTGTTTAACGCATTTGTTTTGGTTACTCGACGTTCCGTTCTCGTGTAGCCTACATATTGCGTTTTTTTTAATTTGCTTACCGGGCTAAAGGTTAGCATGTTTAAAATACGTAAGTCGTTTTGTTCAACAAATTTGAGTAGATAACTCAGCAGTTGCTTGCATCAGAGCGACAATTTTTGAGATAGTTATTAAAACTGTTTAAAGGTTGTCAAACGTTGTTTCTCGTTGTATATCCTTTAATTCTAGAGTTAAATTGATAAATAACGTGTACGAATTTGTTTAACGCATTTGTTTTGGTTACTCGACGTCTCCGTTCTCGTGTAGCCCACATATTGCGTTTTTTTTTTTAATTTGCTTACCGGGCTAAAGGTTAGCATGTTTAAAATACGTAAGTCGTTTTGTTCAACAAATTTGAGTAGATAACTCAGCAGTTGTTTGCATCAGAGCGACAATTTTTGAGATAGTTATTAAAATTGTTTAAAGGTTGTCAAACGTTGTTTCTCGTTGTATATCCTTTAATTCTAGAGTTAAATTGATAAATAACGTGTACGAATTTGTTTAACGCATTTGTTTTGGTTACTCGACGTCTCCGTTCTCGTGTAGCCTACATATTGCGTTTTTTTTTAATTTGCTTACCGGGCTAAAGGTTAGCATGTTTAAAATACGTAAGTCGTTTTGTTCATCATATTTAAGTAGATAAATCATCAGTTGTTTGCATCAGAGCGATAATTTTTGAGATAGTTATTAAAACTGTTTAAAGGTTGTCAAACGTTGTTTCTCGTTGTATATCCTTTAATTCTAGAGTTAAATTGATAAATAACGTGTACGAATTTGTTTAACGCATTTGTTTTGGTTACTCGACGTCTCCGTTCTCGTGTAGCCTACATATTGCGTTTTTTTTTTTAATTTGCTTACCGGGCTAAAGGTTAGCATGTTTAAAATACGTAAGTCGTTTTGTTCAACAAATTTGAGTAGATAACTCATCAGTTGTTTGCATCAGAGCGACAATTTTTGAGATAGTTATTAAAACTGTTTAAAGGTTGTCAAACGTTGTTTCTCGTTGTATATCCTTTAATTCTAGAGTTAAGTTGATAAATAACGTGTACGAATTTGTTTAACGCATTTGTTTTGGTTACTCGACGTCTCCGTTCTCGTGTAGCCTACATATTGCGTTTTTTTTTTAATTTGCTTACCGGGCTAAAGGTTAACATGTTTAAAATACGTAAGTCGTTTTGTTCATCAAATTTAAGTAGATAACTCATCAGTTGTTTGCATCAGAGCGATAATTTTTGAGATAGTTATTAAAACTGTTTAAAGGTTGTCAAACGTTGTTTCTCGTTGTATATCCTTTAATTCTAGAGTTAAATTGATAAATAGCGTGTACGAATTTGTTTAACGCATTTGTTTTGGTTACTCGACGTCTCCGTTCTCGTGTAGCCTACATATTGCGTTTTTTTTTAATTTGCTTACCGGGCTAAAGGTTAGCATGTTTAAAATACGTAAGTCGTTTTGTTCATCAAATTTAAGTAGATAACTCATCAGTTGTTTGCATCAGAGCGATAATTTTTGAGATAGTTATTAAAACTGTTTAAAGGTTGTCAAACGTTGTTTCTCGTTGTATATCCTTTAATTCTAGATTAAATTGATAAATAACGTGTACGAATTTGTTTAACGCATTTGTTTTGGTTACTCGACGTCTCCGTTCTCGTGTAGCCTACATATTGCGTTTTTTTTTAATTTGCTTACCGGGCTAAAGGTTAGCATGTTTAAAATACGTAAGTCGTTTTGTTCAACAAATTTGAGTAGATAACTCATCAGTTGTTTGCATCAGAGCGACAATTTTTGAGATAGTTATTAAAACTGTTTAAAGGTTGTCAAACGTTGTTTCTCGTTGTATATCCTTTAATTCTAGAGTTAAGTTGATAAATAACGTGTACGAATTTGTTTAACGCATTTGTTTTGGTTACTCGACGTCTCTGTTCTCGTGTAGCCTACATATTGCGTTTTTTTTTTAATTTGCTTACCGGGCTAAAGGTTAGCATGTTTAAAATACGTAAGTCGTTTTGTTCATCAAATTTAAGTAGATAACTCATCAGTTGTTTGCATCAGAGCGATAATTTTTGAGATAGTTATTAAAATTGTTTAAAGGTTGTCAAACGTTGTTTCTCGTTGTATATCCTTTAATTCTAGAGTTAAATTGATAATAACGTGTACGAATTTGTTTAACGCATTTGTTTTGGTTACTCGACGTCTCCGTTCTCGTGTAGCCTACATATTGCGTTTTTTTTTTAATTTGCTTACCGGGCTAAAGGTTAGCATGTTTAAAATACGTAAGTCGTTTTGTTCAACAAATTTGAGTAGATAACTCATCAGTTGTTTGCATCAGAGCGACAATTTTTGAGATAGTTATTAAAACTGTTTAAAGGTTGTCACACGTTGTTTCTCGTTGTATATCCTTTAATTCTAGAGTTAAAATTGATAAATAACGTGTACGAATTTGTTTAACGCATTTGTTTTGGTTACTCGACGTCTCCGTTCTCGTGTAGCCTACATATTGCGTTTTTTTTTTATTTGCTTACCGGGCTAAAGGTTAGCATGTTTAAAATACGTAAGTCGTTTTGTTCATCTTATTTAAGTAGATAACTCATCAGTTGTTTGCATCAGAGCGATAATTTTTGAGATAGTTATTAAAACTGTTTAAAGGTTGTCAAACGTTGTTTCTCGTTGTATATCCTTTAATTCTAGAGTTAAATTGATAAATAACGTGTACGAATTTGTTTAACGCATTTGTTTTGGTTACTCGACGTCTCCGTTCTCGTGTAGCCTACATATTGCGTTTTTTTTTTAATTTGCTTACCGGGCTAAAGATTAGCATGCTTAAAATACGTAAGTCGTTTTGTTCAACAAATTTAAGTAGATAACTCATCAGTTGTTTGCATCAGAGCGATAATTTTTGAGATAGTTATTAAAACTGTTTAAAGGTTGTCAAACGTTGTTTCTCGTTGTATATCCTTTAATTCTAGAGTTAAATTGATAAATAACGTGTACGAATTTGTTTAACGCATTTGTTTTGGTTACTCGACGTCTCCGTTCTCGTGTAGCCTACATATTGCGTTTTTTTTTTTAATTTGCTTACCGGGCTAAAGGTTAGCATGTTTAAAATACGTAAGTCGTTTTGTTCAACAAATTTAAGTAGATAACTCATCAGTTGTTTGCATCAGAGTAATAATTTTTGAGATAGTTATTAAAACTGTTTAAAGGTTGTCAAACGTTGTTTCTCGTTGTATATCCTTTAATTCTAGAGTTAAATTTATAAATAACGTGTACGAATTTGTTTAACGCATTTGTTTTGGTTACTCGACGTCTCTGTTCTCGTGTAGCCTACATATTGCGTTTTTTTTTTAATTTGCTTACCGGGCTAAAGGTTAGCATGTTTAAAATACGTAAGTCGTTTTGTTCATCAAATTTAAGTAGATAAATCATCAGATGTTTGCATCAGAGCGATAATTTTTGAGATAGTTATTAAAACTGTTTAAAGGTTGTCAAACGTTGTTTCTCGTTGTATATCCTTTAATTCTAGAGTTAAATTGATAAATAACGTGTACGAATTTGTTTAACGCATTTGTTTTGTTTACTCGACGTCTCCGTTCTCGTGTAGCCTACATATTGCGTTTTTTTTTTTAATTTGCTTACCGGGCTAAAGATTAGCATGCTTAAAATACGTAAGTCGTTTTGTTCAACAAATTTAAGTAGATAACTCATCAGTTGTTTGCATCAGAGCGACAATTTTTGAGATAGTTATTAAAACTGTTTAAAGGTTGTCAAACGTTGTTTCTCGTTGTATATCCTTTAATTCTAGAGTTAAATTGATAAATAACGTGTACGAATTTGTTTAACGCATTTGTTTTGGTTACTCGACGTCTCTGTTCTCGTGTAGCCTACATATTGCGTTTTTTTTTAATTTGCTTACCGGGCTAAAGGTTAGCATGTTTAAAATACGTAAGTCGTTTTGTTCATCAAATTTAAGTAGATAACTCATCAGTTGTTTGCATCAGAGCGATAATTTTTGAGATAGTTATTAAAACTGTTTAAAGGTTGTCAAACGTTCTTTCTCGTTGTATATCCTTTAATTCTAGAGTTAAATTGATAAATAACGTGTACGAATTTGTTTAACGCATTTGTTTTGGTTACTCGACGTCTCCGTTCTCGTGTAGCCTACATATTGCGTTTTTTTTTTAATTTGCTTACCGGGCTAAAGGTTAGCATGCTTAAAATACGTAAGTCGTTTTGTTCAACAAATTTAAGTAGATAACTCATCAGTTGTTTGCATCAGAGCGGCAATTTTTGAGATAGTTATTAAAACTGTTTAAAGGTTGTCAAACGTTGTTTCTCGTTGTATATCCTTTAATTCTAGAGTTAAATTGATAAATAACGTGTACGAATTTGTTTAACGCATTTGTTTTGGTTACTCGACGTCTCCGTTCTCGTGTAGCCTACATATTGCGTTTTTTTTTTAATTTGCTTACCGGGCTAAAGGTTAGCATGTTTAAAATACGTAAGTCGTTTTGTTCATCAAATTTAAGTAGATAACTCATCAGTTGTTTGCATCAGAGCGATAATTTTTGAGATAGTTATTAAAACTGTTTAAAGGTTGTCAAACGTTGTTTCTCGTTGTATATCCTTTAATTCTAGAGTTAAATTGATAAATAATGTGTACGAATTTGTTTAACGCATTTGTTTTGGTTACTCGACGTCTCCGTTCTCGTGTAGCCTACATATTGCGTTTTTTTTTTAATTTGCTTACCGGGCTAACGGTTAGCATGTTTAAAATACGTAGGTCGTTTTGTTCATCAAATTTAAGTAGATAACTCATCAGTTGTTTGCATCAGAGCGATAATTTTTGAGATAGTTATTAAAACTGTTTAAAGGTTGTCAAACGTTGTTTCTCGTTGTATATCCTTTAATTCTAGAGTTAAATTGATAAATAACGTGTACGAATTTGTTTAACGCATTTGTTTTGGTTACTCGACGTCTCCGTTCTCGTGTAGCCTACATATTGCGTTTTTTTTTTAATTTGCTTACCGGGCTAAAGGTTAGCATGTTTAAAATACGTAAGTCGTTTTGTTCAACAAATTTGAGTAGATAACTCATCAGTTGTTTGCATCAGAGCGACAATTTTGAGATAGTTATTAAAACTGTTTAAAGGTTGTCAAACGTTGTTTCTCGTTGTATATCCTTTAATTCTAGAGTTAAGTTGATAAATAACGTGTACGAATTTGTTTAACGCATTTGTTTTGGTTACTCGACGTCTCCGTTCTCGTGTAGCCTACATATTTGCGTTTTTTTTTTTAATTTGCTTACCGGGCTAAAGGTTAACATGTTTAAAATACGTAAGTCGTTTTGTTCATCAAATTTAAGTAGATAACTCATCAGTTGTTTGCATCAGAGCGATAATTTTTGAGATAGTTATTAAAACTGTTTTTAAGTG